>NC_080390.1:20031867-20331867 GCF_028751815.1 Salvia miltiorrhiza | reverse complement strand
TTTTGGGAGTGGGAAAGTTAGAGATGTGAAAGAATGAGAAAAAGGGGAGAAAACCACTTTAAAATACCTCCAGCCGCACGTTCGGCGACCGCGCGGCGACCCGGCGGCGGTCGGGCGGCGGTCGCCGGCTCCTGTGTAAATTCTGGCCTTCACCCGGCGGGCGTCCGGCGGTCGCCGGATCCTGCGAATTTTTTTTTTTTTTTTTAAGGAACAGAAATATGGTAATTATAAAAAAAAACTACTAGGAAAAACGAAAAAGAACTATTAAACTAAAGAAAAACAAGCTAAAAGAAAGCAATAAAAATTGGGTTACCTCCCAAAAAGTGCTAAAATTAACGTCTATAGCTTGACGGTACCTCAAACTCATGGGTCATTGAATTTGACAACTTCAAGACCACGTTCCACGTTCGACTTGAAATACGGTTTGAGACGATGACCATTGACAGTGAAAGTAGTGCCATCAGCAGCGAACAACTCATACGTCCCATTCCAATTGCTCTTATGCACCACATATGGCCCTGTCCATCTTGATTGCAGCTTGCCAGGAAACAAACACAATTTAGAATTGTATAAAAGTACCTCATCTCCTGGCTTGAGTTCCTTGGTGCGAATGTTCAAATCATGGAATTTCTTGGCTCTCTCTTTGTAGATGCGGGAACTCTCATAGGCTTCATTCCTCCATTCATCTAACTCCGTCAACAAATCACGCCTTGTATGACCAGCCTCCTTGAACTCCAAATTGATTCACCTCGTCGCCCAATATGCCTTGTGCTCAATCTCAACAGGTAAATGACATGACTTGCCAAAGACAAGTTGATAGGGAGACATACCAATCAGAGTTTTGTAGGCAGTGCGATACGCCCAAAGAGCATCATCTAGGTGCTTCGCCCAATCCTTCTTGTTGGCCACACTTTTCTCCAAAATTTGCTTGATCTCTCGATTAGCCAATTCCGCCTGCCCATTAGCTTGAGGATGATATGGAGTTGTCACCTTATGCTTTACTCCATACTTTGCCAAAGCGCTTGCTAGCAATTTATTGTTGAAGTGCGACCCCCCATCACTAAGCAACGCTCTCGGTGCTCCGAACCGAGTCAAAATATTCTTTTGCAAGAATTTAATGACTACTTTGGAATCGTTGGTGGCAGTGGGAATCGCCTCCACCCATCTAGAAACATATTCCACAGCAAGCAAAATATAGGAAAAAACCACAGGACGCAGGGAAAGGACCCATGAAGTCAATCCCCCATACATCAAACAGCTCCACCTCAACAATGATATTCTGCGGCATCTCATCCTTCTTGGTGATATTGCCCATGCGTTGACAACGATCACAAGACTTCACGAAAGCATGGCAATCTGCAAAAATTGAAGGCCAATAGAATCCACTATGATTTACCTTCATGGCAGTGCGGTTGGCAGCAAAGTGACCTCCACTAGGTGAGCTATGACACTCCTCAATGATCTTCGGCCATTCATGCTCCCTAACACATCGCCGAATAAAGTCATCGGCGCATCTCCGGTATAGGTAAGGATCCTCCCAATAATAAAACTTGACATCATGGAGGAACTTCTTCTTTTGATAGTGCGACAACCCCTCGGGAAGAGCTCCAATAACCAAGTAGTTGCTATAAACGGCATACCAAGGATCCTTAAATAGCATAGCCCAAATCTGCTCATCGGGAAAAGACTCATTAATGGCCATCTTCGGATCATCCCCCTCGATCGGATTTTCCAGACGAGACAAGTGATCGGCTACCACGTTCTCACATCCCTTTCGATCGCGGATCTCCATATCAAACTCTTGCAGCAATAAAATCCAACGAATCAAGCGGGGCTTGGAGTCCTTCTTCGTGAACAAATAGCGGATGGCGGCATGATCAGTGTAGACAATTGAATGAGTTCCAATCAAATAAGAACGGAACTTATCAAAGGCATACACCACAGCTAGCAGCTCCTTCTCCGTGGTAGTGTAGTTCATCTGCGCAGAATCCAAGGTTTTACTAGTGTAGTAAATTACCTTGAACAACTTATCTCTCTTTTGCCCCAACACAGCTCCCACGGCCCAATCGCTAGCATCGCACATCAACTCAAACAGAGCATTCCAATCCAGCGTGATCAAAACTGGCGTAGTGGTCAGTGCAGCTTTCAACTTCTCAAAGGAGACGAGGCACTCATCGGTGAAGACAAACTTCACATCCTTCTCTAGCAAAGCACAAAGTGGCTTGGACAGCTTGGAGAAATCTTTGATGAAGCGTCTATAAAATCCTGCATGCCCAAGAAAACTCCGCACAGACTTCACAGATGTAGGAGGAGGCAGCTTCTCAATGGCTACGATCTTGGCTCGATCTACTTCCAACCCTTGGGCAGAAACTTTATGCCCTAAAACAATGCCCTCACGAACCATGAAGTGGCACTTCTCCCAATTAAGCACTAGAGATGTCTCCTCACAACGCTGCAATACTTGAGACAAATTTTCCAAGCAATTATCAAAAGAAGATCCAAAGACAGAAAAATCGTCCATAAATACCTCCATGATATTTTCAATCAACCCATGGAAAATCGCCATCATACAGCGCTGGAAAGTGGCAGGAGCATTGCAAAGACCAAAAGAAATCCTCCTAAAAGCAAAGATGCCATAGGGACAAGTAAACGCGGTCTTATGCTGATCCTCCGGGGCTATCATGATTTGATTGTAGCCCGAGTACCCATCCAAAAAGCAGTAGTACTCAAATCCTGCCAATCGGTCTAGCATCTGATCAATAAAGGGCAAAGGAAAGTGATCCTTACGTGTGGCTGCATTCAAAGCTCTATAATCAATGCACACGCGCCATCCTGTGACTAGTCTTGTAGCTATGAGCTCATCTCTTTCATCCTTTACCACAGTCATGCCTCCCTTCTTAGAGACTACTTGAGTCGGACTCACCCAATCACTATCAGAGATGGCATATATGATTCCTGCATCCAACCACTTAAGCACCTCCTTTCTCACAACTTCTTGCATGGCTGGATTCAAACGTCGCTGCGGCTGCACCTTAGGTTTGTATTCCTGCTCCAATAAAATACGATGCATGCAAATAGAAGGACTAATTCCTTTGATGTCAGAAATAGACCATCCTATAGCAGACTTGTATTTTTTCAAAACTCGCATCAACTTCTCCAACTCCAACGGAGATAAATAAGCAGACACGATAACAGGAAACGTTTCATTCTCACCCAAAAATTGGTACCTCAAGTGCTCAGGAAGCGGTTTCAGCTCAAGTTTGGGTGCAGCTGCAGCTGCAGCTGGCGCGGGAAATTCTTTTTCTTTTTCCACCGCCTTGTTTCCTCCATCAACAGGTTTGTTAATATCTAGGAACGGAATAGGCTCAATAGGATGACTCTCTACAGCCTCCAGCTCAGCAATGTACTCCAAAATCTCATCACACGCCTCATTAAGATCGGAATAAGGATATAATGACTGTGTGATGCACTCCTCCAAAGGATCCTCTACAGCTGCAGGAAAATCAACCACAGTATCAATTAAATTGCAATCCTCAACTTGTGGCTCAGCTGGCTTCTTCATCGCATCATAGATAGACAACGTCATCTTCTCATCATTGACACGGAAAGTAAGATCTCCCTCTTGCACGTCTATCAATGCACGGCCCGTAGCTAGAAACGGACGCCCCAAGATCAATGGAGTATTTTTATCCTCCGGCATGTCCAACACTACGAAATCTGCAGGAAAAATAAATCGCTCCACCTGCACTAGGACATCCTCCACAATTCCCTTGGGATATGTGATGGAACGATCTGCCATCTGCAATGCAATAGAGGTAGGCTTGATATCTCCAATCTCCAACCGGTTGAAAATAGAGAGAGGCATCAAATTGATGCTTGCCCCTAAATCACAAAGAACGCGGGAGAAATTCTGCCCTCCAATCACACAAGCTATAGTAAAACTGCCTGGATCCTTCTGCTTCAAAGGTAGCTTTCTTTGTAGCACAGCACTGCATTCCTCGGAAAGATTTATCGTCTCATATTTCCCCAACTTCTTCTTGTTGGAGACTGCGTCCTTGAGAAACTTGGCATAGCCTGGCATATCTCTCAAAGCATCAAGTAAAGGAATGTTGATGTGAAGCTTTGAAAACATCTCCATGAACTTGGCTAACTTCTTATCCATCTTCGGCTTTGCCAGGCTATTCGGAAAAGGCGCTACAGGCTTGTACTCTGGCCTGGGAAACGTAGGAGTAGGATTGGGCTCCTTCACAGCAGAAGAGCTCGAATCCTTCTTAGGGGGAGGCGGCGGATCACAAACAATCGTCTCCAAATCATCCTCCTCAACAATCTCTACACCTTTTCCTTTTCCATCCTGCAGCTCTGAATGATTTTGATATTGAGTCCCACTCCTTAGATGAATCGCATTACACTGATTTTTAAGATTGATCTCAGTGTTGCTAGGAAACTTTCCTGGTGTGTGTTGCGCAGCTGCTTGGTTGGCAATCTGACCAACTTGAGTCTCCAAAATCTGCACTTGTTTGGACAGTGATGAAACATGATTTCCTATTTGACTCACTTGGGTCTCCATGTTGGTCTTCCACGCACCTACATTCGTTTCCAAACCACCTATCTTTCCCAACACCTGCTTCATCATGTCTTCCATCGAATCTTTCTTTGGCTCATTGATAACTCCTCCGCTAGATACAGAAAATCCAGGTGGAGGCTGCAAAGCATTGTTCGGATTGCCGTAAGAAAGGTTAGGATGCGGGCGTGCTCCTGGCTGGAACTGCTGATGACCTTGCTGAAATTGTTGACTTCTGCCATACATTCCTGGCTGTCCTCGCTGGAAATTCCCATAATTTCTGCCATTCACAAAATTTACATCTTCCATGACTGACGGATCTATCACAGCTTGCTCAGGACGTCCAACATTCAACTCACCAAGTTTTGTAGTCAACTCTGCCAGCTGTGTAGCCATTGCTGTCTGTTGTGTAGCCATTGCTGCTTGTTGAGTAACCATTGCTGCAATAGGATCAGAACTGGAAGCAGCTGCAACCTTCTTCAATTGTATTCGCTCAGATGGCCATTGGTAGCTTGTAGAAGCCATACTATCCATAATGTTCCATGCATCAGAACTGCTCTTCTGAAGTAGAGAGCCACCTGCAGCTGTATCCATGTGCATCCTTGTACGCTCCCCGCAGGCATTGTAGAACATTATCACTAGCGTGCCTTCATCAAATCCATGGCTTGGGCACTTTCTGAGCTTCTCCTGATACCGCTCCTAAGTCTCCGCTAGCTTTTCTCCATCGTACTGTTGAAACTGCACGATGTCCATCTTCAACTTCAATGTAAGGCCAGGCGGATGGAATTTGCGTAGGAATGCATGAGTCAAATCCTCCCACACGATATTATTTCCCAGCTGCAGCGTATGATACCACGACTTCGCCTTATCCCGCAGTGAAAAGGGAAAAAGACGAAGACGGATAATGTCATCAGGGACACCATTCATCTTCACCGTGCTACACAGCTCCAGGAAATGCGCCAGGTGCGCATTAGGGTCTTCGATCGCCTGTCCACCATATTGGCTCTGTTGGACCATCGTGATCAAACCCGTTTTCAGCTCAAAGTTGTTGACGTTCACTCGTGGGGGCTCCTGGTACACATACTGTGGTATGAACGCTTCATTGATGGCTGGTTGTTTCTGAGCCTCTCTCGTCTCCTGTGCATTAAGCAGCTTCTTCAACTGCTCTTGCAGAGCTCGTATTTGGATTTGCTCTGGAGTAGCCATCGTTTTTGTCTCAACTTGATCGTTCTGCTTCTTTAGATTGCGCAAGGTCTTGTTGATTTCAGGGTCTAACTCAAAGAGAGGATTCCCGTGAGATCTTGTGTTCATATGCAACCTACAGAAACACAACTTATAAAAGTTAGAAAAGAAAAATAAAAACAAAAAAAACTTGCAGTACTATAAAGTCCTATTGGAAATATTAAAGCAAAATCTAAACAGTCCCCGGCAACGGCGCCAAAAAGTTGATCACTATTTTTATAGCAACAAAAACTGCAACTAAACAGTGTAATTGTAGCACAGAAATAGCAAGCAGAGTATCGTATCCACAGAGACTATTATAACGAAATCACTCTATCTATTCCCTAAACAGGCTCTCACAGTATGCAGGTAAACGATTATGAAGAAGATTTAATTAACTAAAACTAAAACGCAATAAATCTAAACACGTAAGAAATATCAAATAATAAAGACAACTGATCCTAGGGTAGTAAATTCATTAACTAAATCCACATAATAAATCTATTAATCCTATGTACCAGTTTAATCCAGTTATGATGAGAGATCACTTAATTAATCAATTACTCTCGTTAGAGCAGCAACGATCGTAGATTAGTAAATTATCTATCTCCGTTAGGTCTCAAGAAAATCTACTAACTCCCAATAGCTCCTAAGAATAGCTCCCTATGATCCACCTATCTCTGCTAGGTCTCAAGGTTAAAATCATATCATACATTCCTGAATCCGCTAAACAGTTATCTCCGCTAGGTCTCAAACCGAATAGCTAAACATGCAAACTATTGGCCAAATAATTCACAAGAAAATAAGCACCAGGAATTATGAATCATAAACTGGATGGCACAAAGGTATTAACAAATAAATCACATAAATTCAATCAACTATTTACAAACCCTAGAATCAGCTAAAGGAAACTAGCCAGACATGCTAAAATATAACATAAGCATAATTAAATAGAATGCAATTATAAAAAAAACTAAATTGTATAAAAACCGAATGAAAAACGATTGTAGCGGCTTGAATCTTCAGTCTTGATCCAAGCCTTGAAAACTAGAAAGCAATGAAATTCTGAAAGCTAGAAAACTGAAAAATAAAATCTGGGAACTGAAAAACTAAAGCTCGGAACCCTGAATAGGTACAAGGAAGACCTATATATAGTATCATGGTAAAACTACAGAGTTTGAGCTCGAAAAGAACTTTAAAAACGAAATAAAACGCAAAATAACGGGCTGACGGCGACCCCGCGGCGGGCAGGCGGCGGTCGCCGGCTTCTTCACTAAAATCCCTCTTTACGCGGCGGGCGCCCGGCGGGCGCCGCTCGATCGCCAGCCACGCCGATTTCTCGGCGGGCTGAGCGGCGGGCGCCGGCTGGGTCGCCGGCTGCTGCGCAATTTTTCCTCTTCTGCCGGCGGTCGCCGGCTGATCACCGGAAACGGACGTTTCCTCCTTTTTTCGAGCTCTTCAAGCTCGTTTCGTCGATTTATGCATCCGGAACACTTGTAACTTGATATTTGGATCTTCAACATCCATATGTAGCTTTCAAAACACTCAAACCTAAAGCAAAATAACCAAAACCATACCCAAAAGTAATATCGCAAAAGAATATGAAACTTAAACCAAATGATATCACAACCAAGCATAATTCTAGCACTTTGAACACTTAAACACTCCTAAAAATAATGCAAAATGAGTGTTTATCACCAGCCTAGGGAGAACCAACGCAGAGGCAGAGTACCAAATATCAAAGAAATCCTGAGAGAAAAGGGCTCTATCCAGAACAGACTCAATCGGGAAAGGGAATCTACGCCGATCAGTCCAAGTGAAGAAAGGGCCAGACGAGTCCAATTGAATTAAGTCATGATCCTCAATGAAGGAGCGAAACTCTGAGCAAGGTCTAGAAGCTAGGGGTTCTACGACCCCGACGCTCGTGAGCGCCCAAAATCGCGTTGAAATCCCCAATCGTAAGACAAGCACCCACCATGAAAGGGCCCGCATCCCGCTAGAGCTGACGACACTCAATGTAATCACAAGAAGCGTGAGTGAAAGCAATCGTGCAAAAAATCCCCATAATGGAGCAGCGAAGAATCACAACCTGATTAGAGGAGAAGACCACCACCGGGGACAAAGCAGAGTCAGCAAAAACCCAAATATTAGAACGCTGTGAACCACGATCGTTCTGATGAACCGGGGAAAGATGTAAAGAACGCCAATAAGAATTCGAGATGCTAGAAAACCGAGACCTTGGGCTCGAGAACACCGAGGAGGCTCGGTCTATGAATGCTGTAGTACTGGGAGAGAAGAGGCATAGACGAAGAGATGCCTCGGATATTCCAACTCAGCACATTCATTGAGAAACAGAAAGAAAGCCATCCACCTGAAGGGGATCTCCATCAAAGTCCGAATCCTCATCCCCCCATCTAATCTTAAAGGATTTAGTAGCAACATCAGACATACTCTGTAGAGCTCCCGAGCTTGGGGACTCAATGGTGAAGTTCTGAATCACAGCGCCAGCGAATTGAGCGACAACAACTTTCTCCAAGAAAACCGCAGGTTTCCGGGGAGCAGCCCCGCCGCGCAGTTATCCGAGTGTTGAGCCCCCCTTTCATCTGCGGCGGATTGATAGAAATGCCTCCTCCTGGCGTGGAAGGACTCCGAAAAGAGACATAACTATACCTTCCCGAGTCATCCGCCGGTTGATTCCGCCCACCTCTCCCACCACGGCCCATAGGGAGGGGAGGACGAGCAGCCTAGAACCTTATTAGGGTGTGGAGAAGGGGGGCCCAGGGGAACGATGCGAACCGGAAGCCAGAGCACCAGTGACCGCCAACTGAGCCGGTTGCGAGCTCATCGGCCGGGAAGAGGGACCCCCCAACGGGTCCGAGCCAGAGAAACCACCCGCCGAGCCAGAGAGACCACTCTCCAAGCCAGAGAGACCACCCGCCGAGCTAGAGAGACCACCCTCCGAGCCAGAGAGACCACCCTCAGAGAGACCCTCCGAGCTAGAGAGACCGCCCTTAGAGAGACCACCCTCCGCCGAGGCCGCTTCAATACTCTTTTTTAAGGAGCACACAATATCAGGGGAGCCATCCACCTGAAACCCAGAAGAATCCTTGATGATACTCATATCATTTGGTCCTTTCCCAACCTCCGTTTCCAGTCCATCCTTGAGAACCTCAAAGGAATTAGACGTGGAAATACCCGAAGAAACAGCAATAGGGGTGCGAGGAGAGTCCTCCGGAGGGGACTCCTGCGACAAGGGAAGGTCCGCCTTAGAACCCAGCGAAGCAGCGGGCATACCAACATTCCTACCTTCCGGCGGAGCTAAAGAGGGCGTCGCAGTCCTGTTCCTGGCACGTTTCCATCTGGATCGACCCCTGCGCCGTCTGCCACGACCACCTTGCCTACCTGTGACCTGACCGGATTCCCTGTTAGGCGGGGGCAGCTCCGTGCCATTGGAATCAGCCTCCGGGTTCATCTTCCGGCAATTATCTGTAGAGTGACCCAAAGAAGAGCAAACACAGCAAAAAGTAGGCATATCCTCATATCAAAACTCAATCTCATAAGTGTTTTCATCGCATTGAACATCAAGGAACGAAGGGTGTTCCAGAGCCACATTAATTTCCACTAAGATCCTGGCAAAGTTACCCACAGACGCCCTAGCCGACAAACCATCAATAAGTAAAGGAGTACCCACCTGGCGAGCAATACCCGTAATGACCTCAGGATGCCAGAGCTCGTGAGGTAAGTTGAAAATCCGCACACAAACCTGAGCCAAGGAGGAATCCAGCTTGTGCGGATTGAAATTCGGAGTCCAAGCTTGAAGGAAGAGGATTCCGGATCAGAGTCTCCAAGTGTTCTTAGCAAAAGCAGCGGCAAAGTCAGAATGTGTAGAAAATTTTAGCGTAAAATATCCCTTCCCGAGAGGAATCACTTCCCAGTTTGCCGACGGTTTCTAAATATTAGAGAGCTCCGAGTAGAGGTCGGCAGCGAACCTAGGCGCCTGACCTTTCTTGAGTAAAATCCGGCCATGGATGGCATGTTGAAAAGACCTAATTTGTCTTTGACGGAAGGCAGAAGAGAGAATGAGACAAGGACGGTCTGCCACTAACGTCGGCTTCAACACCGCATAATCGTGCGCCGGAACATCAGTCGGACGATCAGTAGAGGATTTCAGAGATTCTGCAAACGTCTTCCTGTTAAGAGGAATACCATGAGGCTGCTGCTGTGGTGCCGACGTAGTGTGATGAACCCTAGTTTCTCGTTGAAGCATCTCTTGAGAGATCGCGAACTCCAGCGACTGAGAACTCGCCGTACGTGTATTACCGGAGATAGAGATTCCTGAACCCTCCTCAAAATGTACCGGAGTTGAAGCCACGATAAGGGAATCTAAGGAGGAAGTGGGATTTCGCGTAAAATCCGCAGCCGCCGTCTCCGAAGCAGAAACCCTAGGAACAGCCGCCAAATGTGAAGGTTGCGAATGAACGTTGGCCTTGGCTATGAAAGCACTCAAGTCAAACTCCGCTGCCGGCAGCCCGGAGGAGGCTCCATGAAGCGCGGACGAAGGAGCCGCAAAGAGAAAACCCTCAGTGCAGGACGAGGGGTTGAAGGAGTGTGAAACCCTAGAATTATTTTCTAGAGACGCCGGCGGCAAATCGCCGTTCCAAAGGAATCCTGCACCAGACGAAGGAGGAACCATGAGGGTTGAAGGTGAAGTAACCCTAATTGAGTCCGAAACCAAACCAAACCGTGTGTTGCCATTGGGAGTAGTACGCAAGGGAGGGAACCAATTCGAGTTGTTGATTCCCAACGGAGGGAAAGCCGAGAGAACAGAAGAGGTCGTCATGCCGGCCGAAGAAAACCAGAGCCGATCGGCCAAACCACAAGAAAACGGCCGCCTAGGAAGTAGCGGCGAGAAACCCTAGGGAGAGCATCTTCCGCTTATCCATCGTCCTCAACTACATACGGCACAAAGTTTGTAAAATCCTACTTACAAAATTGAACTTAAAAACCATCAACACTTGAATAAACTTAATCATATAGCATGCTGACAACAAGACTCTATAAAAAAAAAACTAAAAAGAAACTGGGTCTTCCCTCCCACTCACACACTTTGCCTTGAGGCAAAGGGTGCGAGAACAAGGATTACCCAGTACAGAAACATCAGAGGCCTTGCCCCCCCCCCCACACACACTTTGCTTTGAGCAAAGTGGGTGTGTGGAGGGGGTCAAGGAAAACAACAGACTCAAACACAAAACAGAAAAAGAAACGACGAAAACAACAAACAAAAAATGGCCATTGCTTTGGATGTCTGCACCAAGTGTGGTGCCTTTTGGGAAAAACACCGGTGCAGACAGAAGGTTACCCTTCCCTCAGCTTTGGCCAGACAGACTCAACGAAACAAATAAAACACATAAGAACGAAACACACAAAAGACACAGCAAACTAAAAAAAACTAACTTCCTAGGGAGGGTGATAATTCAAGGGGCAGGTGCAGGTGGGTACCTGAACCCTTGGTGCTTGAAGAAGGCCAGAAGGGCCTTTTGGGTTGCCGCCAGTGCAACCTGGGTCTCCACGATCCTGGACTCGATCATGTCCAGCTAGTTCTCCTCGTCCTCTGACTCTGACTCCTCCACCTTCTCTTTTCCTTTGCCCACAGCGGGGCTTTGGCCTTCGGCCGCCGAAACTTCTCTCTCTTCTGGGTTGGTAAACTTGGGCACACCACGATCCATCCTTACATCCCTCATGCGGATCAAAGCTTCAATGTTTTGCTTTTCTGCCCCAATCTTGGTGTTCCCCTCCTCGATCTCAATCTCGTTCACCTGGGCAAAAGCGGTGGTAAACTGGATGCAGGAGAGCCTCTGATTAGGCTTGCTGATGATGGACTCTATATGCTCGATCAGGAAGGCTTCGAAGTTGAGCTTCACCTTGCTGTGCATTGCCCAAAGGATGTAGAGATCCTTTTTGGACATTGCATTTCCGCTGTCCAGTTTGCCAAAGAGGGAGTACGAGAGGATGCGGTGGAACATCCTCAGGGCAGAATCGCGGATCCTATGCCCCTTGACCTTTTGGGTCTTGAACTGCCCACCATCGCCGATATCTACCCACATGACATCCCATTCTTGTGCAGTGAAGGTGGGGATTCCTCTCTTGGCGTCCTTGTACTCCTTCTTCTGTAAATCCTTCAGCTTCACCATTCCCAAATTGAGGTTGACCTCGTTCACGGACATGTCTCTGGTCTCTCCCTTGATGGAGAAGCTCATGCCCAAAGGCCCACACGCTGGGTTGATGTCCACCTGCATTGAGTCGAAAACCTCTCTGACCACTTCCTCATACGCGTGCCCTGGCCACTCCAAAAATGCCTTCCATCCGATGTTGTCAAAGTATTCCCTTATCTTTCCCACTACGCCCAAAGGTTCCAGCGACTCCATATCTGGGATCTTGGGCACAGCAATCCCCTTCACCGTCTTCTTCCTACTTCTCGGGGCGGACGCCGGTTCTCCCTTGATCATCCGGATTGGGGTCGGAGCCATCACTTTCCTCCTTCTTTTGGCTGGTGTCTCTTCTGGCTCCTCGCCGGATTCTCCCTGCTCCTCCTGAAGCACTGAACCCGAAGGTTTGTTTCTCTCATTTGATGATCTTTCGGCCGGCGTGGCCGATTTCTCGGCCGCCGGCTTCTTCCTCTTCGGGGCGGCGGGAGTCTGCTTCCTTTTAGACGGCTCTTCTTTGCTTTTCTTCGTCATTTCTGGCGTGGCCTTGCCCTCGCCTTCGGCTGCATGTTGTTCATCGGTGCCTAGGGTTGGGACGTCTATCTCCGCCGTGAGTTGCTCGATGACATTTTTATCCACCGGCGAGGGACTCTCGGCTTGTGGCAGGGTTTTGGACGATGGGGTTGGTGTGCTTTCCATCGAAAAAGGTTTCTGACGTGGGGTTTTTTTCGAAGCTTTGTATTTTGGTGGTGTGGGGCTTTTTCCGGTGAGGTCGATTTTCGTTTCTTGGGGTATTCCTCTGAGTTTGTTCTTTAGTCTGGTGGAAACCATGGTGGCGGGGTGGTGGTTTTGTATTACAAAGGCCGAGAAAGGGGGGTAGTGATTATGGGAAGTTGGATGGTTTAGGGTAGTGACGTTGTGGGTAGGGGTTTTAGGGTTTTGGAGGTAGGGCTGACAACTATCACTTGATGTGACATGCGTCAGGCGGTTTCAGCCGCATCTTGCCCGAGAGCCCCCTCTTGCCTTTTGATCAATGCCCCTCCTTTGGACTGCTTTTGCCCAAAACTGCTTTCCTTATTCCTGCACAGACAAATTCAAACCTCCGCGAAGGCGGGAAACTCAAACTTGCCCACTGCTGTGGGCACAACCTAGTTCCTAGGCAAACAAAAAGAAAACGAAAACAAACGAAAAGAAAGAAAAACTCAAAAGCACCAGGTTACCTCCTGGCCAGTGCTCTATTTATCGTCCTGAGCATGACGTGGTACCTCCCAATCAGACCAGGTGGTTTGTGGTTGGGGTGAGATCTAGTTCCTCCCCAACGTTGGGTTCATGCCCATAATAGGCCTTTAGCCTTTGTCCATTCACCTTGAACACTCTTCCTGACTTTGGATTCTTGATTTCGACGGCCCCATTTGGGAATTGGACTTGTACTTCAAAAGGTCCGGCCCATTTGGTACTCAGCTTGCCTTTTGCAAATTTGAACCGCGTTTGGTACAAGAGTACCTTTTGCCCAAAGCTAAACTGCTTGTCTGTGATCAGGGCATCGTGGCTTTTCTTCATATTCTTTCCTTGTAGAGAACATCATTGTCGTATGCTTCTCTTCTGATCTCTTCGAGCTCTTGGATCTCTAGCCTTCTTGCTTGCCCTGCCTTGTTCCAGTCATAGTTCACTTTATTCACTGCCTAGAAAGCCTTGTGCTCCAATTCCACCGGTAAATGACATCTCTTGCCATACACCATTCTATATGGTGACATCCCGAAGGGAGTTTTGTATGCGGTGCGATATGCCCATAAGGCATCTTCCAGCTTTAAGCTCCAGTCCTTCCCTGTAGGGCCAACGGTCTTTCGCAGGATCGTTTTGATAATGCGATTTGATAGTTCTGCCTGTCCATTAGCTTGTGGGTGGTAGGCTGTTGAGACCCGATGCTGGACGCCATATTTTTTGAACAGGTTTTCGACCGAGAAGTTACAGAAATGGGATCCTTGGTCGCTGATGATTGCTCTGGGCACACCAAACCTGCAAAAAATATTAGTTTTCAAAAAACTCACTACTACCTTTGAGTCATTCGTCGGGGACGCCTTTGCCTCCACCCACTTGGAGACATAATCCACCAAAAGTAGGATGTACAAGTTTCCTCTCGAACTGGGAAGGGGTCCCATGAAGTCCATCCCCCAAATGTCGAATGTCTCCACGGGCATGATGGGAATCATGGGCATTTCATTCCTCCTGGTTATGTTCCCTTCTCGTTGGCATTGTGGGCAGTTCTTGCAAATAGTGTAACTATCCTTGAAAATTATTGGCCAGTAGAATCCACATTCCAATACTTTGGCTGCAGTCCTCTTGTGCCCAAAATGTCCCCCACTGACCACTAATTTCTTAGCAACAAGAATGATTGCAACTAACACAGGGAATTGTAGCAAGCAACAAGTAATCGAGTATCGTATCCTCAGGGACTGACACAACGAAACAACTCTAGCTATCTCCTAAACAGACTATAACAGTAGACAGGCAAACGAAAATAAAGAAGGTTTGATTGACTTAAACTAAAACGCAAATAAAAGAATAACAAAGCAAATTTCTAAATCAAATAAGGAAAAACAGCTGATCCTAGGGTTGTAAATTCGTTAACTAAATCTACGCAATAAATCTATTAATCCTATGTACCAGTTTAATCCAGTTATGATGAGAGATCACTTAATTAATCAATCACTCTCGCTAGAGTAGCAACGATCGTAGATTAGTAAATTATCTATCTCCGTTAGGTCTCAAGAAAATCTACTAACTCCCAATAGCTCCTAAGAATAGCTCACTATGATCCACCTATCTCCGCTAGGTCTCAAGGTTAAAATCATATCATACATTCCTGAATCCGTTAAACAATTATCTCTGCTAGGTCTCAAACCGAATAGCTAAACATGCAAACTATTGATCAGATAATTCACAAGAAATTAAGCACCAGGAATTATGAATCATAAACTGGAAGACACAAAAGTATTAACAAATAAATCACATAAATTCAATCAACTATTTACAAATCCTAGAATCAGCTAAACGAAACTAGCCAGACATAATAAAATAAAACATAAACATATATAATTAAAAAGAAAGCAATTGGAAAAACTGAATTATATAAAAACTGAATAAGAACGATTGTAGCAGCTTGAATCTTCAATCTTGATCCAAGCCTTGAAAACTGGGAAATCAATAAAATTCTAAAGCTAGAAAACTGAAAAATAAAAGCTGGGAACTGAAAAAGGAACCCAAAATAGGTCAAAAGAAGACCTATTTATAGTATCAGGGTAAAATACAGAGTTTGAGATCGAAAAGGACTTGAAAAACGCATAAAAAACGTAAAAATACGGAGGCGCGGCGGTCTGGCGGCGATCGGACGGCGCTCACCGTGCGGACGCCGCTGGCGCCGAAAACTCAGCGGGCTGCCCGGCGGTCGCCACCCGGTCGCCGGATCCTTCACAAATTTTCTTCTTCAGGCGGCGGTCGCCGCTGTTTCGCTGTTGCGCGCGACTTTCTTGTTTTGGTCATAACTTTCTCGTCCGAACTCCGATTTATGATCCGTTTGTGCTCAAAAACTTGTATCGAGACGATCTACAACTTCTATTTCAGATACGTTTTCCAAATTTGAACTCAATAAACCTAAAATTTCCTTCAAAGTTCGAGTAAGAATCATGTTTCAAAAGATAAAGCAAATTAAGCACAAAACAATCATCCAACACTCAATTTCCTATAAAATTAACATCATATGAACACTAAAAACAATGGAAACATGAGTGTTATCACCCACAATCCTTTGAATGACAGAATTCTAGTATATTTCTTTGCTCTTCTTGTGGGATGCATCTTCGTAACATTTGGTCCCTGCATTGCTTCCACATATATGGTTCGTCCCAAATGTACTCCCTGCTTTCCTTGGCTAATTTCTTCTTCTGGGCATAAGTGTACCCGGGAGGCACATATCCAGAACATAGGTAATTGCACAAATCTGCATACCAAGGGTCTTCCTTTCTTCCTTGAGAATAGAACAGCTGCTCGTCGGGGAACATTTCCTTGATTGGTTCCCCCTCTTCTTTCTTCACGATCCTGCTTAAATGATTGGCCACTTGATTCTGTGCTCCAGCCTTGTCCTTTATCTCCACGTCGAATTCTTGCAGAAGTAGAACCCATCGGATCAATCTGGGCTTAGACTCCTTTTTGGCCAAAAGGTACTTCAGGGCCGCATGATAGGTGTAGACTGTGGTCTTTCCCCCAAATAAGTAGGACCTGAATTTCTCAAAGGCGAACACTACTGCCAGCATCTCATTTTCTGTTGTGGAATAATTGATTTGAGCTCCATTCAGGGTCTTTGAGGCATAGTAAATGACATGACTTTCTTTTCCCCGCTTTTGCCCAAGAATTGCCCCTATGGCATATCCACTGGCATCACACATCACCTCAAAGGCATCCCCCAGTCTGGGGGTTGTATTATGGGTGCGGAGATTAGATTATTCTTCAAGATCTGGAAAGCCTCCTTGCAATCCTCATCAAAGTTCCATTCCACTTCATTTTGGAGTAGTCTTGTCATGGGTTGAGCGATTTTTGCAAAGTCCTTAACAAACCTTCTGTAGAAACCAGCATGCCCAAGAAATCCCCGCAACTACTTGATGTTTGTTGGGTATGGTAACTTGGCTATGATTTCAATCTTGGCTTTGTCCACTTCTATTCCTCTGCATGAGATCACATGTCCGAGCACAATCCCTTCTTTGACCATAAAGTGGCACTTCTCGTAATTCAAAACCAAACTCTTGTCAACGCACCTTTTGAGTACCTTTTCCAGATTGGCTAGGCAGGAATCGAAGGTTTGCCCATATACGGTGAAATCATCCATGAACACCTCGATGCAATTTTCAAGGAGGTCCGAGAATATGCCCATCATACATCTTTGAAACGTGCCTGGGGCGTTGCATAGCCCAAATGGAATCCTCCGATAGGCAAACGTGCCGAAAGGGCAAGTGAACGTGGTTTTGCCTTGGTCCTCCTCTGCAACCCAAATGTGCATATACCCCGAGTATCCATCCAGAAAACAAAAGTATTGATTTCCCACAAGTCTTTCTAGCATCTCGCCGATGAAAGGCAAGGGAAAGTGATCTTTCCTTGTTTTCTGATTGAGCTTGCGGTAGTCAATACACACCCTCCAGCCGGTTTGTAATCTTGTAGCAATCAATTCCCAGAATTCATTCTCCACCACTTGTGTGCCAGACTTCTTGGGCACAACGTGTACTGGACTTACCCACATGCTATCGGACACGGGATATATTATGCCCAAATCCAATAGCTTGAGTATCTCCTTCATCACAACTTCCTTCATGGCTGGATTTAGCTTCCTCTGAGGGTCCCGGACTGGAATTGCATCTTCTTCTAGCAATATGCGGTGCATGCATACGGTAGGGCTTATGCCCTTAATATCGGCCAGGGTCCACCCAATAGCTTCCTTGTACTTGCCCAAGGTCTTTTTGACTTTGTTTTCATCCTCGAGTGTCAACTCTGAATTCATGATTACGGGCAAAGTGTCATTATCGCCCAAGAAAATGTACTTGAGATGTTTAGGCAGAGATTTTAGTTCGAGCTTGGGGGCCCTATGGATTGAGGGTACCAATCGATCTTCCTCCTTCAGGGTAGGGATTTTCAGAGCCTCCGTGTGGTTGACTCCTTCGCTCCACGCATTTAGCATCTTCACCGCCTCCTGCAGTGACTCCTCTTGTATATCTTCCTCGGTGATGCCATTCTGGATTATCACATCAAAAGGTTCTTTGAATGTTGTTCTGGGCAAAACTTCATCAACAACTTTCTCAATCATGTCGACACTTTTCACCATCTCTGTATCAGCTGGGTGCTTCATGGCGTTGTATATGTCGAATGTCACTGTCTCTCCTTCGAACTGACATGTTAGTTTGCTCGTATCACAATCGATGCGTGTCCTTGCAGTCTTTAGAAATGGCCTCCCCAAAAGAATAACTGGATCGCGTGCTTTTGACTTCCCCATGTCAAGAATGTAGAAGTCCGCTGGAAAAATGAGTTCCTCCACTTTGACCAGAACGTCTTCCAATATTCCCTCTGGGTATACGTTTGACCGATCTGCCAGTTGAATCACACTCGGGTAGGCTTCAGCGGTCCTATCTCCAGGTCCTGATACATGGATAAAGGCATAACGTTGATAGAAGCCCCTAGGTCAAGCATTGCCTTCTCCACCTTCATGGTTCCTATTACACAAGGGATATAGAACATGCCAGGATCCCCACATTTTATGGGTATATCTCTTTGTAAGACCGCAGACACGGACTCGCCCACTTGAAATTTTGCATCGTCAGTGTATTTGACTTTCCGAGTGCATAGTTCCTTGAGAAATTTCGCACATCTGGGCATAGAGCGTAGTGCGACCAAAAGAGGCATATTGACCTCTACCTTTTTGAAGATTTTCACCAGTTCGGTTAGTTCTTCCTTTTCTTGTTCCTTGGCCATTCTTCCTGGGAAGGGGATTATGGGCTCAGCCTGGCTCAATTTCTCTTTGCCCTTCCCTGTTGCCTTCCTCTTGGCTTCTCTTTCCCGGGCAAGTTCTTCCTCATCTGCCGATCTCATTCCAACCTCCTCGCTAACCTCTGGTTCCTCTTGATTTGTCTTCCTAACAACCTCGGGTAATTCCTTTCCACCTCTAAGTGTCATAGCATTCACTTTCTTCACCTCCACTTGGGAAAGAAATTCCCCTTGTTTGCTTTCAAGTCGGGCTACCGCTTGGGCAAGATGTGACAGTTGGGAATTCACATTCTACATCCCTCCTCTTATCTCCATTATGAATTTTTCAGTCTCTTGCTAGAATTTCACGTGTTGTTGGGCCATTTGGTGCACAAGTTCTGATAGGGAGGATCCTCTTGCCTGTTGGGGTTGTTGCGAGTATTATGGTGGATTGCTCGTTTGCCCTTGGTTTGGCCCCAAAAAGTTGTTGTTGCCGTACCTAAGGTTCTCGTGCTGTCTCCACCCTTGATTGTTATACTGCTGTCTGTAAGGTTCAAAGGGTTTTTGATGCTGCCCCCCATTATTTCCTCCTGGCTGTTGCCTAATAGCATTAAGCTCTTCATCTTCGAAAAGTTGTGGACATTCATCGGTTGCATGCGAATTTGCCATGCAAAGTTGGCATGCCTTCACAGGTTTTCGGACGTTGGGGGTCCCTTGGTTGGATGTTCCTTGGTTCGTCATGAATTTCTCGAACATGTTGCATAGCTTGTCCAACTTGTCGTCTTGGGCAGAAGGGTTTTGTACCGGAGCAGTTCTGACTATAGTACCTTCCTCATCTCTTGATTCCTCGGCCATATTGGCTATGAGTTTGAAAGCCTCTGCTGCGGACTTGTTCAGGATCGATCCTCTACATGCGGCGTGTAACCATTGCTTGTCTTGCCTTCGAAGTCCCCCCACGAAGTATCGAATAAGGTCATGATCCGGTATTTGATGTTGCGGGCATTTGGCCAACATTTGTTTGAACCTTCCCCAGTACTCGTAGAGGATTTCTCCTGACCCCATCTTGATATTGCTTATTCGAGTCCTCAAGTTTTGGATTCGGGCGGCTGGAAAATACTTCTCCAAGAATTTGCTCTGCAACTCCTGCCAGGTCCGAATGCTTCATTCGGGCAAATCGTACAACCACTCTCTCGCTCATTCTAAAAGAGAGAACAGAAAAGTGAGGAGTCGGATGTACTCGCCAAGGGCTTGACTAGCGGTGCGCACTGTTCCACATGTCATCTCAAAGTCCTGTAGGTGCCTTTGAGGGTCCTCCCCGGGCATATCACTGTACTTGGGAAAAATTTGAATTAGTGTATGCTTCAGCTCCCAATTTCCAGTGATCTCCAGTAGTACTATGGCTGACGGCCGGAGGTTCAGGTTGTTCGGGAACATCATGTCCCGGAGGGTCTTATTGGTTTTGTCATTTGCTGGTTCCAGAATTTCTGCCATCTCTCTCTCCGCTTCTAATTGCCTCTCTCTTGCTTGTGCTTCTTGTTCTGCCCTGCGTCTATTACCGTTGTTCAATCGGACAAGTCGCTCAATCTCCGCGTTGAACAAAAGATCTTCGTTACCTGCACTCCTGGTACGACGAATCATACATTAAGGCAAAACTCACACTTAAATTACAAAAGAAATTACTAGCGCTCTCAGTTCCCCGGCAACGGCGCCAATTTGACGAAGCTATCGTTTGAGCTTTGTGCAAATAAAATATCATGTGCCCACAACTAGACTAGCTAGTGGTAAGTCCAGAGTCGAATCCACAGGAAACTGAGCAGTAACTCCTCCTGCAAGGGTGTCACTAAAAAGAGGTTTGTATCCTGCAGTGTTCTGACCACAACGTGCTTATGGGCAGAACGGGGTTTCCAACCTAAACTGAAATAACAAAGGTAGATAAATCAAATAACAAAATAATTCTGACTTGGGTTTGAATCACTAAACATGAACTAGACACTCGATCATTGATGCAAAGATAATCACTATACTCGCATACCAGGGGTTATAGGCATAAGAATTGTTGCGCCCCTATTGTCACTCGTCACGCACGCAAAAAACCCCTTGCCCAATCTATCCTTTCAGTTTATGATCCCTTAGAAGGTTCAGCTAATGGAAATCAACTACCCCGGGCAACATCCACACTCTCTGCGATGGCCTATCGCTAGTTGTGCTTTACTTTAAGATTTAGATAGACCCACTTGACTCTTACGCCGATATTTCACAGCAGTCACGGCTCCAACACTCGTTGTACTATTTTGGAGGTAGATGGTGTTTCGCCTTGTGCCCAAAGTATTACTTGTGGCCAAAACTTCCCAGTTAACTAGTGATCAATTAATTAACCAAGTTGTTACAACCTTATTGGAATCAAACCTAGTGTATCGGGAATATGTTCATACAGTTGTTATGCCCAAATTAGACCTCTCGAGTTAAGTGCTCATGCTTAGATCATCTTGCCCAAATCAGAATATAAAACTTAGCCGAACATAAAGTAAATAACAAAGGCAAAAGACATAAAGGAAAACATAAAGTAAAAACTGAAATTACTTAAAGAGGAATATGAGTACCTACGGCCAAAAGTGCCGTGCAAAACATGTACCGAATAACCTAGACTATGCCCACAACCCAGGCAAGCTTGAACTTCACAATAAACTGCACAATAGGTCGGTTTTTCAGCACCCTTGGCTTCAAAAGCTCTTCGGGTATTTATAGGTGCGATTAGAGCAACGTAAGGCCCAGCCCATGGTGTTGCGGCCGGATCCATGCAAGACATGGAGATGCTATCCCTTTTCAGACCTAATATCTTGAAGATTTGTTTCCTTTTGGATAAGGCGGTGGTTTGGCCTTATCGGTCTCTTTTGGATAGCTGCCACCTTCGGCCCATATCAAGCTCCTACTTGCAGTCCTGCCTCGCCCGCCTGTTGTGCCTCTGACTTCTTCCTTCGCCTTCCTCCTCTTGCCTGCCAGCTTTCGTGCGGTACTTATGGGCATAAGGAATGGTTTTGCCTCCAATTCCCCTTTGCGTCCGGTGCATTACCTCTTTCACGAAAGGTGGCAGCAGCTTTGACCCCTGGGGTACCTTTTGCCCACAAGCTGGTCCTGCCACAAGAATTACGCCCTCCCAGGCCACCAAACAACACAAACCAAAGGAAAAAAGACTCGATCTAGACCTAAAACAACACAAAAAAAGAGCACAAACCTGGGCTCATCAAACTCCTCAGCAACCAATACCAATGAGTACTAATAATTGGAAACTTTTGAAAATTATCTCAAAAACCACAACGATTTAACAAATAAACAAGCTCATCTCGAACTTCAACATGATTTGACGCAACATATTTGGGTACAATTCGATACGAATGATGCTTACAATTAAGTATGATTAGTTTGAATAATTATGTTTACGTACTTTCAATTAAGTGTGGATTTTGAAAATAGCCGCTTTTGAATAGTAAATTTAAAAATTGGCCACTAAGATAAAAAAAATTAAAAATTGACCACACTTACCATTTTACCCCTTACATTAAAAATTTAAAAATTATCAGCGAATTCACACCCAGTCGAATTCACAACAAAGTCGAATTCACAATTAAATAAAATGTTGATCGTGAATTCAATGTTTAAAACTCAAATTCACGACCAACATTATTTGGAGTTGTGAATTCAAGCTTTAAAACTCAAATTCACAACTTCCACTAATTCTAGTTGTGAATTTAAACTTTAAAATTTGAATTCACAACTAACAATAGAATTGGTTGTGAATTAGAGTTTTAAAACTCGAATTCACAACTAACACTTGCAATTCAATTGTGAATTCATCAATCTGATTGCGAATTTTAGTTTTAAAACTCGAATTCACAACCAAAACCACTAGTTGTGAATTTGAGCTTTTAAATTCGAATTCACAATCAACACTAACGATTCAGTTGTGAATTCATCGAGCTGGTTGTGAATTCTAGTTTTAGTTGTGAATTCATAGATCTGGTTGTGCATTCAAAAACATTAAGTTGTGAATTCAGGAACACTAAGTTCTGAATTCATAGATTTGGTTGTGAATTCAAGAACATTAATCATTTTTTTTTTACTTTTCATTTCTCAAGTCTTGAAAATCGACTTCTAATCCTTGAAAAAACATCACCAAATAATCCACAATTTTATTGAATCAAGTCGTACAGAAAAATCACAACTAATTTTAAATCTTCCTTTTGTTATATTCAACAGATTTTATTTTAAAATCACAATTTTAAAAGCTATGCTTCATTTAAGACAAAGCAATTTTATTTTGCTAATAAAAAAAGTGTGACCAAACATGTATATGGAATGAATGGTTTGCGTGCAGCGGCGCAATGTTAGCCGAACACGCAGGATTCAACAACCTTTAACATTCTCACTCTAAAACTTAGCAATTCCACAACAATTTCACAAGAATCTACCTGCAAAATAGTGCGCGTGTGCTATTGTGTTGAGAGAGATTGAAGAAAAACAATGGTAACATATTTGATTCAGATTTGAGATGCCTTACAAAATGGATTTTTCCCCTCTTTATACGCTGAGCTCATTTTAGCTCGAGCTCTAACTGCCTAACTACTCTAGCCTCGCTGCTGACGTGGCTTGAACAATGCGCTATGCGATTTTACAAGTGAAGTAACACTTTCAATCTATTCTCTTATTTCTTGTATCTTAACAATTACCCCCCCTCCCCCTTAACAAACGGCTTGACCTTAAGCTACCAGATGTGGGAATCGTGTTGTGATTTCATGATAATCTTCATATGTGGCCTCCTCAGCTGGTAGGTGCGCCCACTGTATCAGTAATTGTGTCTGCGGGTTGTTATGACGTTTGATAATCCGGCGATCAAGAACTGCAACTGGCTGTAACATCGTGGTCCCTTCTTCATTAAATTCTGGAATAGTAGGTACAACATGATCAGCTGACTGAACACTCTTCTTGAGTTGACTAACATGGAACACTGGATGAATTTTTGCGGTTGCTGGTAGTTTCAACTGATAAGCTGTCGCCCCTACTCGTGTAAGTATTCGGAAAGGCCCTGCATAATGTGGACTGAGTTTCCAATCTTTGTGGATTCGTAATGAGAGCTGCCGATACGGTTTCAACTTCAAATATACCCAATCATTGACTGTAAATTCCCTTGGACTTCTCTTCTTGTCAGCAAAGTATCTCATGCGATCCTGAGCTTTTTGTAGGAACTTCTTGAGCTGGATCTGGATCTCCCTCTTTTCTTGAACTGATGCTTCCACGCCGATCACTTATGGTTGAGTGTATGTAGACAAAGCTAATGGAGTAGGAACATAGCCATATAGAGCTTGAAAATGTGTCAGTGCAATGGATGAATGGAATGAAGTATTGTACCAAAATTCTGCTAAAGGAATATTCCACTGCGCCCATTTCCTTGGATTTTGGCTACACATGCATCGCAAATAAGTTTCAAGACATTGATTAACACGTTCCGTTTGGCCGTCGGTCTGTGGATGGTAAGCGGTGCTGAGATGATGCTGCACACCTAGAATAGACAACATTTCCTTCCAAAACAGACTAGTGAATATTTTGTCACGATCTGAAATTATACTAATAGGTAAACCATGCAATTTATAAATGATATCGATGAACAATTGCGCAATTTGAGAAGCAGTATAAGGGTGGTGCAGTGGTGTGAAGTGAGCATATTTAGTGAACCTATCTACTACTACCCAAACTGAATCTTTACCATTGGACATAGGCATGCCCTCAATGAAATCCATTATTAGATGTTGCCACGCTTGAGTGGGAATTGGTAAAGGTTGTAGAAGTCCTGGTGTTCTGGCTGTCTCATGCTTACTTAACTGACAAAGGTGACAGGCTGCTACAAGTTCTTGGATTTCCCTCCTCAACTCCGACCACCAGAATATAGACTTTACTCTTTGATATGTAGCATTGATACCTGAATGTCCTCCATAACCCGAAGAGTGCATAAAGTTCAAGATATTCTTCCTGATGTCTCCATATCGCCCCACATACAACTTGCCCTTATACTTCAATAACCCTTCTGTGTAAGAGAACAGGGACATATTATAAGGAGTGGTACTACACTCAATCATGGAATTTTGTGCTTCCTCATCCCCTTCATAACTTGCTTGTATTTCTATCATCCAAGCAGGTTTCACCACTGTTAAAGTACAAGATTGACTTTCCTCTTGCACTCTTCTTGATAGAGCATCAGCTACTCTATTCTCCACACCTTTTTTTATACTCAATCTTGTAGTCAAAT
Source organism: Salvia miltiorrhiza (assembly GCF_028751815.1). Classification (NCBI taxonomy): domain Eukaryota; kingdom Viridiplantae; phylum Streptophyta; class Magnoliopsida; order Lamiales; family Lamiaceae; genus Salvia; species Salvia miltiorrhiza. The sequence goes on along the minus strand of NC_080390.1, from coordinate 20,307,083 downwards.
CCCAAAAGTTTGGTGAGATACTTATGTTGCACCGGAGTAGAAATTTTTTGCTCCAACAGAAACTTTAAGCTTTGGTGATCTGTTTTGATAACGAATTGGCTATGGAGGAGGTAGGATCTCCATTTCTCTACAGCATGGATAATAGCTAAGAACTCTTTTTCATATATAGATAAGCCCAAATTCTTTGGTGCTAAAGCCTTACTAATAAAGGCTAGAGGGTGAGAACTTTGCATCAACACCGCTCCTATTCCATTATAGCATGCATCTGTTTCCAATACAAAAGGAATGCTGAAATCTGGGAGTATGAGTACAGGAGCACTAACCATAGCTTGCTTGAGTTTCTCAAAGGCTTCCTCTGCTGTTGGGCTTCATACAAACTGACCCAATCTAGTCATGTCAGTTAAAGGCTTTGCAATCATTCCATAGTGCCTGATAGATTTTCTGTAGTAACCTGTGAGTGCCAAGAAGTACCTCAACGCCTTAACATTTTTTGGTTTAGCCACTCTTTCATTGCCTGGATCTTCCCTTGGTCTGCTGCTACCCCTTGTGCACTGATAATGTGTCCGAGATATTCCACTTGCTTTTGTCCAAACAAACATTTGGATGCTTTAGCATATAATTGGTGCTTTGCTAATGTTTGAAAAACTATCTCCAACTGCTCAATATGAGTAGTCATGTCTGGGCTGTATATTAGTATGTCGTCAAAAAATACCAGTACAAATCGACTCAAAAAATGCTTTGTTAGGTCCCGGGGGGTCTCGAATAGGTGTATGGGGGGGAATACACCTATGGGCTATTTTTACAAAATCCTCAATCAGAGGGATCTCAAGATAGAGATCTAAACGAAACTTTGCACGCAAACAAAGACACCTGTTGACTGAAATTAGTTTTGACCAAACAGGGTTGACGACTGATACTGAACGCTCTTCAGTAAGGAGTTATCAGTTAAGTTACTAGAACTTAACTGATGCACTTATGGGCTTCAGTCGAGTTTGCTAAAACAGAGATGATAACACTCTTCCAGACTATCAAAAGATAGATCAGTCAGATTGATATCATACGCAGCGGAAATTAAACTTAGTTTCGCAATAGCCTCGATTGAGCACGTTGTTGGTTTTAGGTTTCTCTTTGCAGTTAATCAGTATTCAGTTTATCAATTGAAACAACACAAGTAGGAATGTAAAACTGAAAGCTGTAAACAACACAGAGACTTTTACGTTGTTCGGAAAAACCCTTTCCTACATCCACGATCGGTTGATCAGACCAACAATCCACTCCGCAAATGCTTAACAGGTGCACTGCAAACTAAACCGTGTGCTTGCCGGGTGCACACAACCGTACCACTGAAGAAAACCCTTCTTCAGTACCCACGCTTCACTCGCGTCGGATTTCTCTTGCTTAGCACAACCCGCGCTAAGACTCTCAGAGACAGAAAACCCTTCTGACCTCCGAATCACTCAAAATACTCAAATCTTTCTTTTGGAAAGGAGGTTTGAACGAGTGCCAATTATACTGCAAAGAACAAGTTCTTTGTAGCAAGTTTGACCTTGGCTTCTGGGTAAACAGAGGTTTGCCTAAGGTCTAAGAGAATGTATGTAATCAGCAGTGACTGATTTTGGCTTTGGAATTCTCTTCTTCGATTCAAGATTTGGGGAGATTAAGCTTTAGGCTGAGTAGCAATTTCGGCAGAGCTTCAGCTTATGTCGTTGAATCGGTGAAGATTGAAGTTGATCCTCGAGCGCTATTTGTAGGAGAACTCTTGAATAGATCCGTTGGCGTAGAATGTCCTCAAGATTTCTTCCGTTGGAGAGCAATTCGAATTTGGGCTGAGGCTTCAATCTTCGAGGTTCCTTGTCTGGTGGAAACGGCTCTCTTGATGAACAGGAGATGTGACGTCTCTGATAAAGTAACCACCAAATAGGAATGACCTCTGCAGAGATAAGATCCTGAGATCTCTGCATTTAATGCGGTTGTACTTTGTGAGTACGTGACTTCCTTTGAACGTTGGAAGATCAGTCCGAGGAAGACTGATAAACTGATACTTGTCTTTAGTATCAGTCTGTGGCACGCATTAAGTAATCAGTTCCAAACTGATACTTCAGTTGGTATCTTCAGTCTTCAGTCTTCAGTCATTCGTCCTTCAGTCTTCAGTCTTCAGTCTTTAGAACAACATACTAAACTAGAAACGAACTCTAACACTTGAGTTCAAAAACTGTTCTAGTCTATTACAATTAAGACCTATGAATTTTGGTATCATCAAAACAAGGATTAGGATATTCCACAAGATTCCTAACAATTTCCCCCTTTTTGATGATGCCAAAACCATATAGCAGTTCTAGACAACAAAAAGACTGAACTCACAGCACAAGTTCTAAAACTGGGGTGAAAACAGTTCCCCCTTAACAATAGAACCTAAAAACTTGTACTTAGAGTTAAGAACGAAACAGTTCTAAAACAGAACAGGAGAAGACAAAAAAACATAATCAGAGCCTGGACAAAAAGTCATTGTCTTCAGGTTGAGATCAAAAAGAAGTTCTTTTCATTAATAACGGACTGATAAGCCATCAGTCGAGGTACAGAGCAAGACTTACATAGGAGTAAAAATAATAACAAAAACATCATGGGAAACCCATGGACTCCAGCAGTCTGCTTGGCTGCGCCTTTGAACTTCTTGATCTTCATCTTCTGTCTTCGTGTCTTCATGTTCCTAAGCTTGTTCCACTCTCACTTGTTTTCCGTTGAATTGAGGTCTTTACTGGAACGTCGTCCTTACAACTTCTGGTGATCCTTGCTGTCTCATCTTCAGTCAAGAAAGAAGGGACAGGAGCAACCTTAGGGAAGGTTTCTCTCTGACTTCTGACTTTCCCCCTTTTTGGCAACATAAAAAAGAGAGCTGATGATGAAAGCTATGATCGGATGGGACTTCAACTCCGATTCTCAAGCACTCGTGAGAGAACTTGAAAAGGGAGAAGACATCCCGAGATGCAGAAAGAAGAGGACGCCAGTGGAGAGGTGGAGAGATGAGAAGGGAGACGGAGAAGTGATGGAGACGGAGAGATGAAGAAGAGCAGGGTGTAGGAAAGGAAAGTATGCATAGCATGTTAGAGATAAACATGAGATGCAGCTATGCATACAATCCGGAGGGCGAATAGACAGATGAGAAGAGAAGAATTAAAGGGGTGCGAGAAGTGGGGGGGAGAAGTGAAGGAAATGCATGGCGAGGCTTTGATGAAAGAAGTAGATCAAAACGCGCCTCGGCATACATGGAGGAAAGAGAAGGTGAGGATGAAAAATCGAATCAGTGGTAGTTGTGAGGACTAGCACTGTCAATATTGCGCCGGTTGACAACGAGCTCCTGCTCATTGTTGTTGCACCACATGGAAGCTTTACGAAAAGGTGAGAAGCTCGCCTGAAGAACAGGTGAAGTCCGTCTGCTTGAGACAGGTACTTCAAGCCATATGGTCCGGGCATGAGGATGGAAGACACTCGCTTGGCTGGATACAAGTGAGGGTAGAGCAAACTTTGACGTCGGAGAGACGTTGAGATCCAATGGAAGGGTCCGGTGAAGACCAAGTATGTGAGCGTCATTCTCCCACTCCATGACTTTGCAGTCATAGATTTTTCCTTTAGTCGGAACAAAATTTCTCTGCAACTTTGGAAGGTTTGAAAGTTTTTCTCACAGTGAAGGCTGTGGAGAGTTGTTAGTTGATGCAGAAAAAGGGTGAAGACAACATGGTATTAAATAGACAAAATTTTTACCAAGTAAGAAGATGAAAAGTTTTTCGAACGACTGTGCCTAAAAATGTTTTTGAAGAAATTTTCAAGTCCGACGTCACTGCAGGGGACTGAAACTTCAAAAAGGTGAGAGGTATCATTGCATTATGTCATGTCAATGAGGTTCTCAAGAAATTTTATACAGAGGCAACAGGTTGGAAAGATTTTTAGAGAAGATATTGACAGGTTCAATCAAAACAGATTTTCCCCTAACACTTGTCCTTCTCGGATATTCCATTTTCCAACAATCAGTTAAAGTTTTTGAAAGAAACTGATCAGTTAGAGAAAGATTTTGAATTTAAAACACAGTGCTCTCAACTGAAATAACTGATTTAAAAGGTAAGCTTTTTTAAAAATACTTACTGATCGACTGATCATTGTAGTCAGTCGATACCACTTGATCCTGGATGAATCATCATGATGACTTCTTCTTCAGATGAGCGTTCTGACTTCATTGCTTTCCACTTCAGCGATCGTAGAACAGCAGTTGGTTGACCACCAGTCAGCATGACTGTTTGAGGAAATCTTCAAACACAACATCACTCTTCAGGGTTGATGAGGCCGATCCTTCCACACAGATCGTTGAACCTCTCTTCTGGAAGAGCCTTGGTCAGCAGGTCCGCTCTCTGAACAGCAGTGGGAATCCTATTCCACAGAGATATTCTTCTTTTCGATGTGATCACGGATGAAGTGATGTCGAATAGCAATATGCTTGACTCTGGTGTGATGAACTGGATTCTGGGAGATTGCAATAGCACTGGAGCTGTCACAATAGATTGAGACTTCCTTTTCGTCTATCCCATAGTCCTTCAACTGTTGGACTAACCACAGGAGTTGTGAGCAGCAGCTTCCGGCAGCAACATATTCAGCTTCAGTTGTGGAGGTGGCGACTGAAGTCTGCTTCTTTGAAAACCTAAGAAATGAGCTTGTTGCCTAGGAATTGACAGGTTCCGGAGGTTGATTTGCGATCAAGCTTGCATCCACCGAAGTCTGAGTCTGAGTATCCAGTGAGCTTGATGTCGTCGTCTGCTGGGTACCACAATCCTAAGTTGGGTGTGCCTTTAAGATATCGTAGAATTCGCTTTGCTGCATCCAAATGAGCTTCCTTTGGATCTGACTGATATCTTACACATACTCCGACTGCAAATGCGATGTCTGGTCTGCTCGCAGTCAAATACAGCAATGATCCAATGATTTCTCTGTACTTCGTAGAAGAGACAGATTTTCCTTCTGAGCCTGGATCAACTTTCCAGTTTGTGTTCATTGGGATCTTGACTGATTTCATGTGCTGAATACCGAACTTGGCTATCAGTTCCTTGGCATACTTGGACTGACTGATCAGTATTCATTCGCTGGTCTGCTTGACTTGCAATCCGAGAAAGAAATTCATTTCTCCCATCATGGACATTTGGAACTTGTTGGTCATGATGTCAGCAAACTTTTTGCACATGCGTTCGGATTTGGATCTGAAGATTATGTCATCGACATAAATCTGAACAAGTAAGAGATCTTCTCCTTCTTTGAGAGTGAACAGAGTTCTGTCCACAGATCCTTTCTTGAAACCTTGTTCAACAAGATACTCCGAGAGAGTATCATACCACGCCCTTGGAGCTTGCTTCAAGCCATAGAGCGCTTTCTTCAGCTTGTACACCTTTTCTGGTCCAGCAACCTCAAAGCCTGGAGGTTGTTCCACATAGACTTCATCGGTGAGCACTCCATTTAGAAATGCACACTTGACATCCATTTGGTGTACCTTGAAACCTTTGTGTGCTGCGAAGGCTAAGAAGAGTCTGACTGCTTCCAATATGGCAACTGGAGCGAACGTTTCATCGTAGTCGATTCCTTCTTCTTGACTGTATCCTTTTGCTACAAGCCTTGCTTTGTTTCTCACAACGTTTCCTTCTTCGTCTTTCTTGTTTTTGAAAATCCATTTCAAACCAATCACTTTTGCATCGTCTGGTCAATCCACAAGCTCCCAAACTGAATTCCTGTTGAATTCATTGAGTTCTTCTTGCATTGCGATGACCCATTGAGTGGACTTCAGAGCTTCTTCAACATCCTTAGGCTCTGTAGATGATAAGAAACAATTGAAATTCTTATCTTCAGTTGATACAGTTCTGATTGATGTCAAAGACGAGGTTGCACATTGATCTTCGAGTCTTGACGCCATCTGATGGTTCTCCAATGATGTTCTCCTTTGAGTGGAGTTCATCCATCTTCGATACTTCTTGATTTCTTCTGGAGAGGGTGGGGCTTCTTCAGTCAGAATGGTTCTGAAGTGTTGAGCACCTTCTGGAGCAGGGGAGAGTTGAGCTGGAGCTGCTTCGGCACGTTCAACTCGATCTTTAGTAACTGGAGTTCCCCCTTGACTGATTCCATCTGTATTGGCTCCAGTCTGAACTTCAGACCTTTGACTGATCTTTTGATACTGAAGCCTTTCAGTATCTTCATATTTTCCTGGTCCCCACACCAAGACAGTCGAGGGCTCGGTGTTGTGGATTTCAGCTTTGGAACCTTCAGTGTTCTGATCACGCCTTTTAGTTTCCTGTTCCCTGAAATTATCTGTAGACTCATCAAAGACCACATGAGGTGTTTCTTCAACACAAAGAGTTTGAGAATTAAACACTCGATAGGCTTTGCTCGAACGGTCTGTTCCAGAGTATCCAAGAAAAACTCCTGGATCAGCCTTACTATCAAACGTGTTTAACCCCTTCTTTTCATTGTTGTGGATGAAACACTTAGAACCGAAAGCATGAAAATAGGCAATTGAGGGCTTTTTGTTCTTCCATAACTCATAAGGAGTTTTTCCATGTCTTTGAGTGAGAAATGAGCGATTCTGCGTGTGGCATGCGTTGTTGACTGCTTCGGCCCAAAACTTCAAGGGGAGTTTTGATTCGGCTAGCATCGTCCTTGCTGCTTCCTTTAAAGACCGGTTTCTTCTTTCTGCAACTCCATTTTGTTGAGGAGTTCTTGCTGCAGAAGTTTGATGACTGATTCCTTGTTCATCACAATACTCACGAATGACAGTATTGAGGAACTCAGTCACACGATCTGATCTGATGCTGATGATGTTGACTTCCTTTTCCACGCTCAGTCTCTTCAGCAGCTTTGGCAGTTCCTCCAGTGTCTCTTTCTTCTTGAAGAGAAAGATAACCCAAGTATATTGTGAATAATCATCCACAACTACTAAGGTGTACTTCCTACCGTTGTAGCTTCTTGGAGAGATTGGGCCAAACAGATCCATGTGAAGTAGTTGAAGGATTCTTCCAAAGGAGTGTCCTGACTTTGACTTGAATGACATTCGCGTCTGCTTTCCTCTTTGACATGCTTCACATTCTTGCTTCTTCTGGAATACAATAGAAGGCAGACCTTCTACCAGTTGATATTTAGCAAGCTTGTTGATCGTCTTGAAGTTGAGATGGTTGAGTCTCCTATGCCACAGCCAGTTGAGCTCCGAGCTGCTTTTGCTGATGAGGCATGTTTCTGGTGGGCTGTCTTCCCATGAAACTACGTAGAGACTTCCTTGTCTGAAACCTTTCAGAACCACCTTCTTTTGATTGTTTCTAACAGTGAATTCATCCTTTTTGATCTTCACTGTGAAACCGCTGTCACAAAATTGACTCACAGACAACAGATTATGTTTAAGACCAGAAACAAAGCTAACATTACTGATACTGGCGTTACCCATGTTGAGCACCCCATAGCCTTTTGTTTATCCAAGTGAGTTGTCTCTGAATGCAACTTTGGATCCAGCTTTCTCAACATACTGAGATAGATATTCTTTGTAGCCCATCATGTGCTTGGAGCAGCCGCTGTCCAGATACCATGTTCTGATTGAAGCTTTAACTTCTTCCTTCTTTTTGTGTTTCATGACATTGACCTGCAAGGAAGAGTTACTTCAGGTACCCAATCAAGATTTGGGTCCTTCGATGTTAGCTCGAGTTTCCTTTGGAACCCATATTTGCTTCAGAATTGGTCTGGCTGATCTCTTGCGCTTTGTTGATCGTCTGACTGACGTTGTTGGCACTTCAGTTGGCACACGAGCATTCTTCTGTTGAGAATTCCTTTTGAAGGCCTCACTCTTGTAGGAGTTCTATCTGATGAGTGGTTGAGGTCTTCTTTGTTCGGCGAAGTATCTTCCTTGAGATACTCGAGTCTTTCCAGACTGATGGAGACTTGACTGATGTCGTGGAACATGAGTCGTTTGATGTCCAGTTGCTTGTCGTCGTGGATGTCGCTTGGCTCGACTGGACTCAACATTGTTTTGTCTCCATGGATGTTGTTCCTTCTGAAACTGAACTGATGTCAGTCTCTGACTGATGTGGGCTTTCTTCCCCCTGAACTGGTGAGGAAGATTCTTCTTGATTCCTGATGTTCCTTCCCCGATCTTTGACTGAAATCTGCATTCCAGTCTTCTCAGTAGGATGATCTGGTTGGGGGCCTCCTTTGCTCGTCTGTAGCTCCGTGGAGGTGGAACATTTGATCTTGCCATCAGTTTGCGTTTGCGAACTTCATCCATATCATGATCTTTTGATTCTTCTGATGTTGTGATTTCAGAAGTATCGTCCTTTGAAATGATCATGATATTCTTTCCTTTGTCAGCTGCAACCTTTCATCCAATGCTTTTAACAAGGCCTTTCGATGAAAAGTTGCTCATCATGGGTGACTGCATCATGCAGTTCTTGACTGTTTCTTCCAGCTTGTGATTGAGCCTCTTGATCTCATGAGATGCTCTATCACGTTCCAAGTTGGAGATTCTGAGCTTTTCTTCCAGTCGACTGTTCTCCATGATTAGCTGATCAAGACAAGTTTCATCCGGAAAGTAGATGATTGTTTGATTCCTAGCTCGTTCATCATTGATCTCCTTGTCCAATTTCTGATTCTTCTTGAGGAGATCTTCGAACATTTTCCTCAACTGACAGTGATCAGTCATGAGTTGATCAAACTCGTCAGTTTCATTGGATGAGCTTTCTTCTGATTCTGAGAGGTCTCCTGAAAGCATCAGGAAATTATCTATATAAGGAGTTTTAGAATGAGAGATTACCTCTGAGCCATTCATTCCATTGTCGTAGCTGTTGTCAGCCACGCTTTCAGATTCATTGGCCATCAGGGCTCGGCTCTCATCGTCTAAGCTGGTGCTGTCAAAGTCGGATGATTCTGATGTGTCTTTGGAAGAATCAGCATCGTCAGCAACCATCGCTTTCTTCCTTGAGAAGCTGCGATCTTTCTTGGCTTTCAGCTCTTTGCACTCAGATTGAGTCAGTTCAGGGCATTCATTTCGAAAGTGCCCTTTCTTTCTGCATCCAAAGCATTCCATGTCTTTGATGTCGTAAGCGGCTGACTTCCTTTCTTCACTTCGATCAGTGGAATGTCTGGAGTTGCTTTCTCTTTCCTTTCCTTTGAAGTGCTGCTTGTGGAACCTTCTGTACTTCCGGAACTTGGACTCCATTTTGTTGAATCTTTCAGTCAACAAAGCATATTGACTGAAGAAGTCCTCAGGGTTGAGTTCCGCTGGTTCCTTGATTTGCTTATTGCCTTCTCTTGTTAAGGCTTTCAGTGCTACTCCTCTTGAGGTTGAATGACCATCTTCGTCTGATCCTCCAACCTTCTTGATTCCAAGATTTCTCTGAAGGTCGAACTCATTTGCCATGAGATCGGAGAAAAGCTTGTTTGTCGGGAGCTGACTGAATCCTGGCTTATGTTGATGAGCGACTGAGTAGATCTGCCATTCTCCTCGTGGCAGTGCTCGAAGAATCTTCAGGTTGATTTCTCGTTGAGTGTATTTGTCTTTAGAAATGGATTGAACTTCATTCAAGATTTGATTGAATCTAAGTTCCATTTCTTCGACAGATTCATTCTTGAGCATGAGGAAGGAGTCGAACTTTTGGCAAGCTATGGATAGCTTATTCTCCTTGATTTCCTCAGAACCTACGCACATTCTTCCAAGAATGTCCCACATCTCCTTTGCAGTTCCGCACTTGATGATCTTCATGACATGCTTGTCGGGAACGGTGTCGGAGATGATACTTTTGGCGAGGTTGTCTAGCTCATCTTGCTTCTTTTCTTCGGTGGTGAAGTCTGCCTTTTGCTTTGGCCGGACCTCATCGTAAGGATCCTGATGTGGATCAACAGGGATCCGTTTGACGGTTTCGATGATGATGATTGGTCCTTTGGTGATGACTTCCCACATTCGGCAATGTTGGGCGGTGAGGAAGCTTTCAAGCCGAAACTTCCATATGTCGTATTTTTCAATACTGAACATAGGTAGAGAAGATAATCTGTTGTGGTTAGTCTCCATCAAAAAGAGAGAACAGATAACAACAGATAGAACAAACAGCAAGCACAAAAAGAAAGAGAAAACTTTTTCGAGACCCTTGAGAAAAAGGAACTAGTTCAATTAGAACCTAATCAGATACAGAGTGTTCTTGCGAACAACCTGCTCTGATACCAATTGTTAGGTCCCGGGGGGTCTCGAATAGGTGTATGGGGGGAGGGGAATACACCTATGGGCTATTTTTACAAAATCCTCAATCAGAGGGATCTCAAGATAGAGATCTAAACGAAACTTTGCACGCAAACAAAGACACCTGTTGACTGAAAACAGTTTTGACCAAACAAGGTTGACGATTGATACTGAATGCTCTTCAGTAAGGAGTTATCAGTTAAGTTACTAGAACTTAACTGATGCACTTATGGGCTTCAGTCGAGTTTGCTAAAACAGAGATGATAACACTCTTCCTGACTATCAAAAGATAGATCAGTCAGACTGATATCATACGCAGCGGAAATTAAACTTAGTTTCGCAATAGCCTCGGTTGAGCACGTTGTTGGTCTTAGGTTTCTCTTTACAGTTAATCAGTATTCAGTTTATCAATTGAAACAACACAAGTAAGAATGTAAAACTGAAAGTTGTAAACAACACTGATACTTTTACGTAGTTCGGAAAAACCCTTTCCTACATCCACGATCGGTTGATCAGACCAACAATCCACTCCGTAAGTGCTTAACAGGTGCACTGCAAACCAAACCGTGTGCTTGCCGGGTGCACACAACCGTACCACTGAAGAAAACCCTTCTTCAGTACCCACGCTTCACTCGCATCGGATTTCTCTTGCTTAGCACAACTCGTGCTAAGACTCTCAGAGACAGAAAACCCTTCTGACCTCTGAATCACTCAAAATACTCAAATCTTTCTTTTGGAAAGGAGGTTTGAACGAGTGCCAACTACACTGCAAAGAACAAGTTCTTTGTAGCAAGTTTGACCTTGGCTTCTGGGTAAACAGAGGTTTGCCTAAGGTCTAAGAGAATGTATGTAATCAGCAGTGACTGATTTTGGCTTTGGAATTCTCTTCTTTGATTCAAGCTTTGGGGAGATTAAGCTTTAGGCTGAGTAGCAATTTCGGCAGAGCTTCAGCTTATGTCGTTGAATCGGTGAAGATTGAAGTTGATCCTCGAGCGCTATTTGTAGGAAAACTCTTGAATAGATCCGTTGGCGTAGAATGTCCTCAAGATTTCTTCCGTTGGAGAGCAATTCGAATTTGGGCTGAGGCTTCAATCTTCGAGGTTCCTTGTCTGGTGGAAACGGCTCTCTTGATGAACAGGAGATGTGACGTCTCTGATAAAGTAACCACCAAATAGGAATGACCTCTGCAGAGATAAGATCCTGAGATCTCTGCATTTAATGCGGTTGTACTTTGTGAGTACGTGACTTCCTTTGAACGTTGGAAGATCAGTCCGAGGAAGACTGATAAACTGATACTTGTCTTTAGTATCAGTCTGTGGCACGCATTAAGTAATCAGTTCCAAACTGATACTTCAGTTGGTATCTTCAGTCTTCAGTCTTCAGTCATTCGTCCTTCAGTCTTCAGTCTTCAGTCTTCAGAACAACATACTAAACTAGAAACGAACTCTAACACTTGAGTTCAAAAACTGTTCTAGTCTATTACAATTAAGACCTATGAATTTTGGTATCATCAAAACAAGGATTAGGATATTCCACAAGATTCCCAACATGTTTGAACACCGAATTCATAAGCGCTTGAAAAGTAGCTGGGGCATTGGTGAGTTCAAAAGGCATCACCTTGAATTCATACAAGCCACTGGTAGTTACAAATGTCGTTTTGCGTATATCGTCAGTAGCCATTCTTATTTGATGGTAACCAGCCCTCAGATCTACCTTGGAAAATATAGATGCGCCCCCTAATTCATCCAATAGATCATCGATCAAGGGAATAGGGAAGTTATCCTTAATTGTGATAGAGTTCAACTTTCTATAGTCAATACAAAAGCGCCACGTCCCATCTTTTTTCTTGACTAGCAGCACTGGAGAGGAAAATGAACTGATGATGGGTTGAATTACTCCTGTCTGAAGCATTTCTTGCACCAACTTCTCAATCTCCAATCTCTGTATGTACGGATATTTGTAAGGATTTTGCTTAAAGGGTGCAGCATCTGGTTTCAGCTTGATGTGGTGATCATGTGACCTATTTGGGGGTAGGTCTGTGGGTGTGTCAAAAATCTGTGTGTATTTAGCTATTGGTGGATGGATTTCAAGCGGTGGTTGTGTCTCCTCGATCACATTTTCTGCCGTGATCATGCATAGACACCCAAACATTGCTCCCTTCCCTTTCTTGTAAGCCTTTTTGAATTGCTTCCCAGTTATCATGGAGAGTGATATCCTTGGTTGCGCACTCTGTTAAGTCACCTCCCGATCTCCTCTTTTAAATTTCACATTTTGTTCCTCAAAGTCAAATGTGATAGGCCCCAACTGTTTAAGTAGATCCACCCTAATCACCATGTCACTTCCTCCAAACTTCAGAATTCGAATAGTGGACTGAAACTTACAATCGCCCATCTCCGATTCCAATTGTAGACACTTGGTTTTACACTCCTGTTTTCATCCATCAGCCACTGTTACACAAAGTGGATTGGTGTGCTCCATCTTACACCCTATTCTCTTTGCTATCACCATATCCAGGAAGCTATGTGTACTTCTCGTATCTGTTTAGTCATGTTTGTATCGTTGTTTATTATTAGTTTAGTAATATTTGATTGCAAAAGTTGTGTAGAGTAGTGGTGATTTTGTGTTAATTTGAGCTTAATGGTTAATTGTGATGCTTTAGGTGTTAAATGAATAATGTCGATGTTAAAGCATTTGAAGATTGTGAAGTAAGCTCACAACGATGCAAAAGAGAGTGTTTAAGCCTTGCTAACCATGGCTCACAATGAACCGGAGGTGATTAGAAGAAGATTGGGAAGAGAAGACAGTGAGCCGCGGCACACTAGTCAACCGGGTTGACTGCTTGAAGGAAAATGGGCAGAATATGAAGTGAGCCGCGGCGCACTAGTCAATCGGGCTGACCCTGACAGTTTTCTGACGGGATTTTTCATATGAAAGGAAGTTTTTAGGCATTCAAAAAGGGCCCCCCACTTAGAACTTCCATTTTTTTTTCTCTCTTTTGAAGCAAGAACAATAGGAAAATACTTCCTCCGTCCACGAAAGAACTTCCTATCTTTCCTTTTTGGGATGTCCACAAAAGAACTTCCTACCTATTTTTGGACTATACCCCACCACTTATAATCCTCTTACTTTTCACTTTTCACAACTCCCAATATTAATTATAACACATTTTCACCACTCCCAATACACTCAACTACCTTTTATCCACTCTAAATACACTCAATAATATTTTTTCTTAAAACCTGTGACACTCCCTCCTAGGAAGTTCTTTCATGGACGGAGGGAGTATTAGATTATCATTTAATTTCACTTTCTTTACGCATTGGAACAGAATTGCACTTTCAATTTCACAATTATTTCTTTATCTTTCTTCTTTGCTTTAATTCATTGGTTCACTTTTTCTCCTACTTTGATTTCTCCAGCATTATGAACTAAATTCCTATTCTAGGGTTTAGGATATTCAAATTGATGAGTTTTAATTGTTTGTGATTGATTTGTGCTAGTTGATTGAATTGTTCTTGTTATGATTATCAATTGGCCATTGATTTATCTTTGTAAATAATGAATGAGATCGAGAGATGAATTTGTTGTTGGATCATGGTTTAATCAATGTTAGATTTGTTAATTCTAATTAATTAATTTGCTTAGTCTAATAGCATGAATACGAAAGTTATTGCTTGAGCTCCTACGTGAATACATTATTAGAGTTGATAGATTGTGTTTATCTTTTGCTAACGTTTTAAACTCTTGAGGCGAATATCCCTGAACCTTAGACTCGTTTTTCCCTTGTTATTCGATTTAAAGTCATTTTTATCTTTTGCTTTGAATTTACTTTTAATTCTCTAGAAGAAATACTGAACTACCTAGTTAGACTGTTTAGAATGTATTTATTTGTTTTCAGTGTGTGACATATAGATTACTAGCCCTGTTAAGCCTTCTACGTGGATACGACTTGGGCAACTTACTACTCTACGATTGACCTCGTTCTCTTGCGAGCAATCTAGAAGTACACTTTAGGTTGAACAGTATCAATCAACATTATTAGTTTTTGTTTCTCCACCCTTCATTCGACCATGATGCATGGTATCGGTAGCTGTTTATCCTACTAATGTATTGACTGAATTATGGTATTCCTCCGATTTCGACCCCACTTCTTCCAATATCAACTCAGTATTTTCCTCCCACCCGGTTCACATATTATGGTGAACACTTTTTACATTTGTGTCCCACAAAGTAAGCCTCATCACAGTTAAAAGCATAAATTCTTTTTTCTTCTGGCCTCAATCTCTTCTGGGGTTAATTTTTTGAAATTAGATGTGTTGGTAGGATTATGGTTAATCTGAACTCCTCATTTACCTCCTACTTCTTCATGGCTTTTCTTCCATCCACTATCAAAACTATTTCCCCCTATTTTACTGAAATGTTTCGAGCCTCTACCCAATGACCCGATCAAAAGTTCTTGTTTCTTTGCTAGTTGTACTGCAGATTTGTAGGTTGTAAGATTAAACATTTCAATCATCCTAGCTATCTCGTCCTTCAATCCACTAATATAACTTTGCACAAAGTATTCCTCAGATAAACCCCTATTATTACTCACCGTGAATGCTTTTAAAGCCTCAAATTTCAATGTGTAGCTTAGCACATCAGTCTCTTGTTTCAATTTGTTAAATTGTGCAACCAGATTCTTTTCTTCTATGTTCGAAAACCTGTCCAATACCAACTCCTTAAACCCTTCCCATGTTAAATCGTCTTTCCCCTCCACATATTCTAAGTACCATACATCAGCCTGCCCTTCTATATGCATTGCAGCAGTAAGGATCTTATCAGTATCACTCATAGGAATTAAACATGAAGTACTTTTCACACTTCCTAATCCACTGTCTAGGTTGATCACCTACGAATTTGGGGAAATCAAACTTAGGTACTTTAGAACGGGAATGAGTAGGGTTACCTTGATTGTGTTCCTCTCTAGATTGAGAAGATGATGAATCATCTCCATTTCTTTTGCTTCTGCTCGTTTGCCCTCTGTCCTCAATTCTTTTCTCAATTCTTCAAACTGCTTTTTGAAAACTGCCATTAATGATTGGCCCAATTCTGTCTGTTGCTGCCTGATTTGACCAATCTGTGCCTCCAGGCTCTCGATTTTCCCTTCCATTTGCAGAAATTTTTTTGCGGCGTATTTCGGCGGCATGCGCAGATCGTGGATAGGAAAGCCTTGCTTTGATACCAATTGTTAGTCAGACACGCAGGATTCAACAACCTTTAACATTCTCACTCTAAAACTTAGCAATTCCACAACAATTTCACAAGAATCTACATGCAAAATAGTGCGCGTGTGCTATTGTGTTGAGAGAGATTGAATAAAAACAATGGTAACTATATTTGATTCAGATTTGAGATGCCTTACAAAATGGGTTTTTCCCCTCTTTATACGCTGAGCTCATTTTAGCTCGAGCTCTAACTGCCTAACTACTCTAGCCCCGCTGCTGACGTGGCTTGAACAATGCGCTATGCGCTTTTACAAGTGAAGTAACACTTTCAATCTATTATCTTATTTCTTGTATCCTGACACGCAATTCTATTTTGCTAATTACTAAAACAAGTGTGACCGATTATGGAATTGGAATGGATAGCTTGGAGTAACATTCATCGTCATCAGAGCATCTGCTGTGGCAATTGCAAGGGGGAGAGAAAGAGAGACGCACCTGTGAGGGGGAAGAGAGAATGAAGTAGATGATGGTGTGAAGGAGGGAGAGAAGTAGAGTGGCCAAATTTTTATTTTTTATGTTAGGGGTAATTTTGTACTTTTACACAAAAAGTGATAAATTTTTAATTTTTTTATTTCATAGACTATTTTTTAAATTTTCAATAGAAAATAGGCTAGTTCCATATATTAACTCTTCAATTAATGTAATTTTAATTTTAGGGGGGGGTGTATTCGTTCAGGACTTTAATAGATTCCTGCAGACTTTTAAAATCTGGGTGTATTCATTCAAAACTTTTAAAAGTGCATGAAAATCTGGGTGTATTCATTCAAGACTTTTAAAAGTCTATAAAAATTCAGAGGTATTCGTTTCAGATTTTTAAAAGTCTATGAAAATCTAGAGGTATTTAAAAATTTATGGACTTTGAAATTGCAATGATTTTCAT
This sequence comes from Salvia miltiorrhiza, assembly GCF_028751815.1. Lineage (NCBI taxonomy): Eukaryota > Viridiplantae > Streptophyta > Magnoliopsida > Lamiales > Lamiaceae > Salvia > Salvia miltiorrhiza. The sequence continues at coordinate 20,290,699 of NC_080390.1, read as the reverse complement.
TGATTTCGTTCAAAAAATACATATGAACATATCCGACCACAAACCACGAAAATTCGAAATTCTTCAGATTATCCAGCGCTCGCTGGGTTCCAGCGGACGCAGCTTAAGAAGCCAGCGCCGGCTGGCACTCAACGGTCGATGCTCACAAATCCAACGATGGCTAGGCCCTAGCGGCCGCTCGGAGAAGCCAGCGGGCTGCATTCCCTACGCCAGCGGTCGCTGGCACCCATCGAGCGCTGGGTATCCAACGATCGCTGGGACTCGGTCCACCGCTCACGGGCTCGCAACGACCGCTTGTTTTTTGGTTTCAAATCCGGAAAAATCACGAGCAATTCTTGTTAAAATCCGTCCAAAATCTTTGCAGATTCCTGTTTAGAATTCTAAAAATCATGAATACTCTGTGTGAAATCGGTAGATTTCTAAAATCCAGATATATTAGAAATCTACAGAAATTCTAAACGCATACACCCCCCTAGTAATGTAATTCAAATTTTATTAATATAATTTTAATTATTATATCGAATTATAAAATCATTTTATTTTATTATATTAGATAATTTAAATATAAAATTTAATTTAAATATATAATTAAAATATGTAAATACTATAAAAATTATAATTTAAATAAAATTAATGTACATATAGATATATAAATGGAGTATATATTATAGTGGGATCCTTAGAAAGAGATGTACGTGAAAAAGGTTGATGAATTTCAAGCTGATGTGGCAATGACGTGACACTTTGAAAATTGAAAATGGAGGTTATGATTGGAGGCACCGTCAGTGATTAGATGATATCCATTTACCTATTTTTCTCCATTTGCTTTTTCGGTTCTCCTCCATCATCCCATTTCCATGGAGTTGTCATCGGTGTTGGGGAACGGCTTTCAACCCGTATTTCGCTTCCATTCAACCATCAATAACTCCGGCCAAATTGCGGCCACCGCGCCGCTGTTGCCTAAGCAGCTGGGGAGAATTACCACTCCAAGTTGTTCTAACGCTACCCCAATGCATACCGAAGTTCGGAGCAAATCAAATTACGCATCCAAAACGGTATCCAAGAGTCTCGTGGCTTCGCAGAAAACAAGAGAATCTGCAATTCACGATATTCAGCATTCTTCTAATTTGGAATCTGCCCTCTCAAGGTGTTTGTTTATCGAAGTTTGTCATCGTTGTTTTTTAGTATTTTTTTGGTGACTGAATATGTAGCTGTCCGTTGCAGCAAAATTTTCACGTAGTTGTTGGTCTCTGTACTCGAAATCTGCAAACATTTCTCGCCAGTTGCCCCTCTTGAGAAATTATGTTGGATTGTGATTAATTTTGGTTTTATGAAGCTTTAATTCGAACTGCATTTGAACATAAGAGGTAGTCTTGTTTTTGTAGAAGTAGCATACTGGGTATTTAGTCCATGGTATTCCCAACGGCTCCCTATGCTCAGTTTGCCGATAAGCATTTTGAACTGTAAACTGATTTATCAATGTTTACATGTTTATTACATGATCAGTCCTGAGTAACTAAGTGGGTTTTTGGCTAAGCTTATTTTAAAGAGTTTATAAGCTCCAACAAGTTGATGTTTCAAGAGTTTATAAGATGATGTAATGTCTCAAGACCTTATACGTTGTTAAAGTGGTCTAGATATTAGAGCTTATAAGTTAGTGAGAGAATTGTAAGTTAGATAGAAAATTGAGGAGAGATAAATTGGAAGGGTATATTATGATGAAAATAACAAATCATAGTAGAGTTACTTTTGTAAAATGATTATTGCTTATAACATTTGAAGAGGGTTGAGGAACTTATTCTTTGGAGAGCTTATAAGCTGGAGCTTATTTACAACTTATAAGTTGTTTAGGCGCTTATTTTGCCACAACCTATAAGCCTGCTTTAAGGAGCCTATAAGCTCAGCCGAACACCCCCTAAATAATTTTGCATATTCATAAATTATTGACGAGTATCCTTAGCTTAGTACTATCAGGCGATTCATACAACATTCACTTAAATCTTTTTCATATGCTAGGCCTAGATACCGCGTGGAATGTCAATTTTTCTCCCTCCTTTCATCCGTCTCACTACAGTCACCATGTTTAGTTAACCTCTTTCTGTATTTTGGGCAATAAGTTGGACCAAATTGGTGTATCATGGTGGGAAGCATTCCCTTGGCTCTGCTCATTAAGTGAATGTTCAACTTAACACTAAAGAAAATCAGAAAGATAACATACCATTCTTCTTGCAGATCAGGAGAAGTGTTGAAAGTGCAAGATCTGAATATCATATTGCGTTATTTTGGGAAGCTTAACAGATGGAAGGATGTCTGTCAGGTTCTAATGGATTGCAACTGTACCGTTATTTCTTTCTTTTCTCTTTTTGGGATATCTTGGACATTGGATATCGATACATGTTCTTGTCAAATGTTTCTCTCACCATGGTCTGTGGACATCGGGATTTAGTAATGAACTTGCTGAGTTTATTGTTTGTTCGATTAGTGATTACTGTTGTCATTAAAACATTTACCCATTTTCTTTATTAGTTAGTGTGTTGTAGTGAGATAAATTGTTCTTTTTAACTTTTTGAAGAATTACACAAACTCTGTGCACAAACTTCTGCTGATAGGCAATAGCTTCAACATTATATTGTGATGGTATATATGTTATACTTAACCCACCCCGTGCATAAAATTTGTAAGTGCACTTGGTGTGGAGTATGTAGATACTGTGAATCTAGACTACAAAAGAAGGAGTCTTTTGGCTTAAATCAGACAGCCGATTGGGATCATAAATACTTTCTAGTAGTCAAATCAATTGATATGGTTGAACAACTAAACAAAACATATGCAAAATAGTATGCACCATTTAATACCTATTTATAGCTTTGGCCTTTGAGATATTCCCTTTTTGTCTATAAAATGATTAAAATGTTGTAGTTGTACGTTGTCATTCAGCTTTTCATTTTACCCTTGAAAATTGAGGCTGTGGAGATTTTGCTTTCCTGATTTATGGGTATCTTGTAGCATTTTCTACTCGATAGATATAGCATGGTGATGGTCGAATGTTATGCTAGATCAGTTTTTTTGTTCTTTTATGAGAGCTTTCTCATACATACACTCTTTTCTTTAAATTCTTTCCTGATCAAAATGGTTTTCAAAAATGGAAAAACTCATCATTTGTTGTTGTAATATGTTACTTGACATTGTTTGCAGCTTTTTGATTGGATGCAGCATCATGGAAAAACTAATATTGCTTCCTACAGCAGTTATATAAAGTTTGTAGGGAGGGATTCTAATTCTGGGAAGGCCTTGGAGATATATAATAGCATCAAAGATGACTCCACAAGGAGCAATGTATCTGTTTGTAATTCCACATTATGTTGTCTAATTAAAAGTGGCAAGTTCAACAGCAGCCTCAAGCTATTTAATCAAATGAAGCATGCTGGTCTGGTACCTGATATTATAACTTATAGTACGGTATGTTACTCTAATCTCACGGATAAAGTAGAAGGCATTGTGGATTGAATAATCATATGCAACCAACCACTTTTGCAGATGTTGTTATTCACATTGTGCAAGTACCCAATAAATTAATTAAAATCTCATATTCTTAGCTCACATGCAAAATAGTTTAATATTGTAGCTTCTTGTAAAATATGATACAATAGTTTCTTGTTTCTTCAAATGGCTGTTTGTGGAGTTTATCGGTTTTCATATGACCTTACAATTTTAATTTTCTGCATTTTAGCTACTTTTGGGCTGTGCCAAGGTCAAAGGTGGTTACTTTAAGGCAATGGAGCTGGTCGCTGAAATGAAGTCCAGGGGGTTGAGTATGGATGATGTACTGTACGGAACATCTTATATCAGTTTGTGCTTCTAATAATCAATGCGAGGAAGCGGAAAAATACTTTGACGAGATGAAGTCTGAAGGCCATTCACCTAATGTCTTTCACTACAGCTCTTTGTTAAATGCATATGCTATTGATGGGAATTACAGGAAGGCAGATAAAATGATTCAAGACATGAGATCTGCAGGGTTAACTTTAAACAAGGTGTATTTCCGAATTCCAAGCTTTTCGTGCAGCTGCAACGTTATCCATTTCTATTATTAAGTACTGATTATATTATTTATTGTGGAGCATAAATCTAAGTTCATGTCTTCAAGTAATTGATGTAGAAAAATTCTATAGAGTATATTTGTGCACATTTTAGCCTTAGGTTTGGATATACAGGGAAGAAAAAAAAGTTGGTACCAGCAAGCAAGGTAGAAAGCACTAACATAATTTATTGCTCTTATCCTCGCTAAAGCTGAGGACTAAACTTAGTCTTTCTTCTAAACCCTAAACCCCAAAGCAAGGTAGAAAGCACTAACATATTTTCTTACTCATTCTCGTCTCGCTAAAGCTGTTAGACATATAAGTTAGGGAGCCCTAACTTAACCCAAAACCATGGTCAAGGGTAAAGGGTTGACCCCCTCTTATATACCATTCCACACTTTCATGTGGAACTGATGTGGGATATCGTAACAATCCATCCCCCATTAAGACCGGACGTCCACGGACGGCTCTCACTCTGGGGAGCCTTCGATCTAACCAGGCAGGTCGCCTTCGAGCCCCTGGAGTCGTGCGACACTCTCCCCAGGTAGCCCTCTCCCGTAAACTTCCGGATCCGGCAGGTCGGACCAAATTGTTAGACATATAAGTTAGGGAGCCCTAAGTTAACCCAAAACCATGGTCAAGGGTAAAGGGTTGACCCCCTCAGCCCCTCTTATATACCATTCCACACTTTCATGTGGAACCGATGTGGGATATCGTAACAAAAGCTGAGTGCCATACTTGGTCTTTGTTCTAATAACATCCGTTGAAGTAGCAAACTCTAATCATGATCAGCCTTTGCAGGTAACTTGAGCATATTATTTGTATTCCTAAACTCCATCTTTGCTTATTTACACAAGATTAATGTGGTTCCAAATTTCCTGCAGATTCTCAAAACTCTTTTTATAACTTGCTCTTGTATGCGCTGCCCTTGGCAAGTTTGGTCCTACTTGAACGTTGATGGCTTTACACCTGAGGCTTGGGTTCCTGAACTAGTAAATCCGTGACATCATATTATGATAGAGTTGACTTCATTCACATGCTGGATAGATTATATAAGTTCCAATGTCATTAACAACTTCAAGTTCAAGGGATTGAATTTATTTTGTTACCATTAGGGCAGGTTGCAGCTGTTATTTGTTTAATCTAGCTTTGCATTTGTTATTAGGCAGGCTGAAGTTGTCCTTTTTACGTATCTTTTTGTTCTCTTAGGGAAATAATGTTGTCAATTCAAAAAAGAGATGGGACATTTCACACGATTCAGAAACTTTGAGAACATAACATTACACAATTTATTTTGGTTGATAGCTATAGCATGTTATCTAATGATGGGGTAGCAAAATAGATGTCAGGTCATTCCATGTTTGGATATACACACCCATCAGGTGATATATTTGTATGTACCATAAGAGTTAGCATTGTGATACATTTGTTCATACAGCAAAACTGAGTAATTAACCTGCTCATTTAGCGGTGAGCACGTCATAAATTTCATCCTTCTTTTAGCAGATATCTTATCTTAGTAATACAAGGGACTCTTATATAGTAATTGCAATAACAGAAGTTTACTAGAGATATCTGTAACTATAAAGCTATATCATCTCAGTTGCATTTTCAGGGGGATAGCTATGCTTTGAAGGTTATAAGGATTGTTAATTTTATGTGCTCATTTACTATCCTTCACTTATTGGCGGCCTTCATTTCTTAAACCTTTAGGGCATGTTTATTCGCAGATAAACCAAGATTGTTATTGTATATTTATGTCTGTTAGTTAAGATATGAAATAGAGATAACATGAATTAATTGTTTGGTATCTTAGATTAAGTTAAGAAATTACAATTTTAACCTTATATAAATTAATAAAGTCAATTGTAATCTACCGCAGCACACCCCCCCCCCCCCAACACCCAATCTTCTTTATATGTCACTATTTCTGCCGCAATTTGTGTCAATTTGGGCCTCGTCTCTGTGAAAATTAGTGGATAACTTTTCTCCCACATCCACCGCAGTCGACGCCAACACACACGCCTTCACTTCCATCCTCGTTCTCGCAATTGTTCTAGATTCTCATGGGTGAGCAGATCCACACCCAAATCGAAGCCCTACCTAATTCAGGCTCCAAGGCGCCCCCGAAGGAACCACCTCCGCGCCGAAGAACACCAAATCGACGGCCATGATGTCGTCGGTTTCTCCTCCGTTCTTCACCAAAATCACAAAATGAAATCATGGAGCAAAGGGGTCGAGCAAAGGATAAGCTGGGAAGACACCCTCACTATCTGGAACATTGTTCACTCGTACACTAGCTATAGGAGGGGTTTGGACCGATTGCTAAGCTGAAGAGGAACAGTGTTAAGCACAGGCTTGGTCTATATCTCGGGCCTTCACGATTGCTATCTAGGATACCAAACAACTGTATTAGTCTAGATACGTATCATATCTTGGACTTATCTTATCTACCAAACAAGCCCCTATTGTTATCCTTAGTCATATGTGGTGCACAGTAAGCTTTCGATATAAATGTACTATGATCGTGATATTTCTTCCTAATTGACTTGTTGAATCAGCATCAATGGACTCTAGGCATACTTATCAGGTTTAGGCGTGTAATTCTACTGAGTGGCAATGCATCTTTGAAATACAGCTCATTAGTGTCCAATGCTGATTGTTTGAAGTTGGGGAACAATATCTGCTTGCAACTATTTCACATCTCAATCACCAAGTTAAATTGTGTGATTTTCTTTTTTCAGGTTATTCTAACAACTCTGCTAAAAGTATATGTTAGAGCAGGGCTATTTGAGAAATCAAGAGAACTGCTGGATGAACTGCAAGCTTTAGGCTATGCTGAAGATGAGGTTACCTTGAATCTACTTTTTGCATCCATTTTGTGTTTCTGCTGAAATTCTAAATGATCTTCAGTCATGTATGTGCGTGCATGCGACTTACTGCTTATCGAATATACATACATATATACATAAATACATATATATATATATAGGGAAAGGATCAATGAAGAATGCTAAATATGCAACGAAACAACAAAGGCTGAATAATTCAATACATTTACCGAATAAATCACGCGACCGCATGAACGAAAAATGTACGTGTTTATTCAGTAAATAACTATTCGTGCGGTCGCGTGATTTATTCGGTAAATTTATTGACTTATTCAGAACGAACTATATTTACTTCTCCATAGATCCCAACCCATATATATATATATATATATATATATATATATAGGGGAGGGCTAGAATAAAAACACTATTAAGTGTATAAAATATAAATGATTTTCAGCCCTTAGATCATCAAGATCTACGGTTGATTCGTAACCCTGTTGGATGAATTCGTGGTCTCGAGTTCGAATCCCAAAGGTAGCAAAAAATTATGTATCACAATTCGTAACCATGTTTGATGAATTCGTAACCCTGTTGGATAAAATTCGTACATTAAAAAAAATATATATTATTATATATACACTTTTGATAATCAAGACCACGATTTTATAAATTGAGAAGTTTATATACTAAAATGGTGTATCATACTGTGTTAGTAGGGACAGGCAAGAGTGAGCCATTTGGCCTGTTCGACAGGGCACTGGACTCTTTGTCGGTCTAATGATGCACATATAACCAAAAATCTAGATTGGAGCAACCTGGCCAAAACTGGAAAAACAGGCCAGAGTGGGGATTTGGGCAGACCTGATGAGAACTCCTTACATTAATTTTTACAGAAATATTTAAGAAAATGTAGAATCTTGACCTTAAGAGTAGAGGGCATCAGCCATTGATCTTGAAACTCCACAAATCCAAAGTTAGTTTGGCCTATATAAAGCTTCAGCCAAAATTTGAATCTTTTCTTCCCAAACTGAGGCTCGTCCAGATCTGAAAAGCTTTTTCATTTTTCCCCATCTTCATCTTTCCTCATCAACGTATTCTCACATAGACACAAACGAAGATTTATGGTTTGTGGGTCTGGGAATGCTGCATGGGATGATGAAGGAGATTGGATGATTTATGTATTTTCTGGATGGAGAAGGGGAGATTGGTTGGTTTGTAATTTTTGAATTTGGGAGTGGTGGAGGGGGAGGAGAGACTCAGCAACCTTTTGAACTTTTTGTCTTTCCTTTTTCCCATCATCTTCTGTTAGTTTCCTTTTTAATTGATGCATCTCTGGTTTTTACTTTATACAGTTTTGTAGTTTCATGCAATGATTCTTCTATAAGTGATCATTAATAATTTAGTTCTCTGTTAGTTTGTAATATTGGTTATGAAATAAGTATAAAACTACTTCATGCAGTGAAAAAGATAAAACTAGTTTTATGTAGGGATGTTCATTAATTGTATATAAATACATTTTGACGGATCTAAGACATAAAGTTGTAAAGAAAAGATAAATTATATCGATGGAGATAATATATCAAGAATAGGAAAATAATAATAATAATAATAATAATAATTAAAAAAAAAACAAAAACAAACAAAAAAAACATGCGCGGTGCCTAATAATAAACAGCATGCTACTATCAGGCATGGTGGGCCTTACTCTCATGGAGAGTCCTCCTAACATCGTTTTCTAATGAATAAGTTATTTGGACCATCAGCAACTCAACTAATCTTCCCTTATTTCCCTATTAATCTAGAATAAAACTCCATTGGCCTAGACACTCTATTCCAAATTCAAATTAGTATGAAGATTTGGTGCTTTGACATTTCTAGGCTGAAATCAATTAATCTACTTCATCTATCTCAAAAGTCTTCTTTATTGGGAAATCTCTACTCTAAATTGATCCTGGCCACCATCAGAGACATCTTGCGACTCCTGTGCAAATATTCTTGTTATTTTTTGCTGGAGAGGCTACAGAGGTGGCTGGCAGGTGTGATCAGATCAAAATATTTTACCCTTTGCATTCTTTTGGAGGTGATGGGTGGGTAAGCAATGAGAAAAGCGGCTGTATCTTTCTAAGGGAAAATAAATCCTGTGTTTAATCTTGTTTTAAGTTGAGAGATGCTAGCAAGTTGGAAAGGTTATCTATTTAAATAAAAAAGAACATTCAGTTCGGGCCAAACTAGTAAGGGGACTGTTGAATTAGGACAGTAGGGAAGTTCTAGGTGAAACGTGGGTTAGTGTATGATGTTTTTATCTTTTAATTTGATCAATTTAGGGCCTTATGGCCAATGTATGAGCTTGGCAATACTCGAACTCAACAGCTCGTGAGCAAGCTCGTTAAGTGATTTAACTTGAAGTTGTATAATTATTTAGTAGATACAACTTATATTTTTATACTTTAAGTAATAGTTGTATAACTTGTATTAAGTACCCAGTTTGCCATTTTCGTCCATGCACGAAAAATGTACCCATTTTATTTTTCCTAAATTTACCACTCACAATAAAGTGGGACCCTTATTCCACTCACAACACACTCAACCATTTTATTTAAACCCGTGCCATTTTGAACTGAGTACTTTTTTGGTGGACGGAGGAAGTATATTATTTTATAGTGAATAACATAATTTATTTTTATTGCTTTTAGAAAAAAATAATTTATTTTTGTAAGAAAATAATTAATATTATTATTTATTAAATGTAAATCTAAATGTAGAAATTTCATTTAGGCTTGAATAAGCTTGTGAGAAGTATTCAGTAAATAAGCTCAAGCTCGATTTGGTGATAAATGAGTCAAGCTTGAGCAGGGCAGTATTCGGCTTGGCTCATCTCAATTACACCCCTTACAGTTTGTCCTTTTATTTGAAATGTTTACTTTTGTTCTCACGGCAATTGCTTTATGCTTCAATTTGATCAAATTGGGGAGTTTCCATCCTTACTAACTTATCTGACACTGTTTTTTGCAGATGCCATACTGTTTACTGATGGATGGCCTTGCTAAGTCTGGGAAACTTGAAGAGGCTAAATCAGTTTTTGATGAAATGAGGCGAAAGGATGTAAAAAATGGTAAGTACCTAGAAATTTAGAAAACTTTATGTCTAATAAATGGAAACAAAATTATATTTGTAACACCCCCTAACCTCACAGCCTGAAACCAATAATTTTAGAAAATTTCATTGAGACCTTTTATCTTTACTAGAGCTTCAGCATGGTGGTTTCTTGTTCACCAGAAAAGAAATAGGAACAGCATGTTCAACCTTTATGAACACAAGATTTAACGCACAGATTAGAATAGCAGTCAGTGGCAAATTCTCTAGTAATGGTTTTATTGTCCAGAGACAATTTAAAAATATTACAAAAGAAGATTGCATGATATATGAAATAATCTTTGTCTAATCATCTGGAGTAAACATTATCCTCCATGTATCTCCTATACATCAAAAGAATCTAATGAGCTAAAGCTCTGTGAAGCGTGAACTAAAACTTATGCATGTATCCTACTTGTCATGGCATCGCGATTCATAATTTATTTCCATCTAAATCATTCTTTAGGGTCCCACGGAAGTTTGATGCGCAATCAAATATTTGTAGATTGTGTAAGGATTGCCTGAAAAAAAATTAAAGTTAACTGGATCATCATTCATGCTTGGCACCCTAGGCGACCTAAATGGTGTTAAAAGAGTTTTCTAATATTGTTGTCTTTTATCTCAGTATATGCTAAAATGATGGGTCAAACCCATTTTATCTTTTTTCCCATGTTTGTTAATTTGAACATATTCGATAAAGTTCCACTTGAACAAAATGAATGGCCCATATAAAGAACCCCCTCACCCAGACACCTTTTCTCTAATACAAGAATTGCAAATTATTGGGTACACCCGGTCGCATACTATGCGACCGGTTTGAAAGTTTACATTTCTTCACAATAATGTTTACTTTTATTCATAAGAACTTTTACTTTTAGTTATTTTCACTCATTAATACTTATATTCTCAACTATTTGGTCAAGTAATCATTGTCGTAACAAAAAGTAATTATTGTTACAATGAAATGTAATATTTATAAAGTATTACATTTATTCACGATAAGTGTTACCTTTATTCATGAGAACTTGTACTATTACATAAGTATACATTTGTGCGAATAAATGTATATCTTATGCTATTAAAAGTAACCGGTCGCATCGCATACTATGCGACCGGGTGCATGCAAGACCAACCCTACAAGAATAGATATACCCACCTAGGTTTCGAGAAATCAGGGAAGCAAGTGCACCCATTCTTACAATACAAAACTAATATATGATTTTCTTACAATAGAATGTTTCATATTTAATTTTTTATGGTTTGAATAATCATTTACAATTAGTTTAAATAAATTATTTATCATACCCAAATGAAGAACTGAAACCATATCTTTTTCTATAAAGTAAGAATAAGATTAATAGCTTATACAAATTATGTATATTTTTAACTAAAAATTTACTATCGTAGAATAAAATTTTGCATTAGCGTTCATAGTAAAATGATAAAAACTACTCCCTCCGTCTCACGAAAACATGAACAATTGGGAGTGACACGGATCTTTAGAAATATTAGTTGAAAGTTATCGTGAGTGGAAAATGGGTCCTACTTTATAAAGTGTTGTGATAGTAATGATTTAATTGAGGAAAAGTAGTGGTGGGGCATGATGGTTTTTTTTAGAATAAGTATGAAAATGAGAGAAAAAATAAGGGGATAACGTACAAAAATGAAAATGTTCATGTTTTTGTGAGACACTCCAAAATGGCAAAATATTCGTGTTTTTGTAAGATTGAGGGAGTATAATTTGAAATTAGAAAAGAATCTCAAAAGTTTTACTCCCTCCGTCCACAAAAATTGTATGGTGAAATGGAGGGCACAAGTTTTAATAAAATGGTTGGGAGATGTATTTTTTAGGATAAAAGAGTAGTTATTCTTGTCCTTTAGCGGTGTTGGGCCCACCAAAATGGAAAAGTAAGGGGTGAGTTTTTTGTAAATATTAAGTGTGAACAAGGTTTAAAATATAAGGGATGATTTTCCAAAAAGGAAACAAAAACAATTTTCGTGGACGGATAAAAGTAGTAATAAAACTACAATCTTCGTGGACGGACGGAGTAATTATTAATATATATTTTTTCTTATCAAAGAGGGTGAACGTTTGGTTTCATTGTAATATATATCAAATTACGTTAAATTAATCTAATTCATTCTTATGTTGTTTAAATGATTTTATATTTATTACTCCCTCCGTTCCGGCTTTTGGTATCCAGTTGAGAACGGCACGGGTTTTAATAAAGTAATTGATGTGTTGTGAGTGGAATAAGGGTCCCACATTTTATGTGAGAGTTAAAATAATTAAAGTGGAGTAAGGGCCCCACTTACTTTTACCAAAAATAGAAATGGATATTAAAATGTGGGACGGCCAAAAAAGGAAAGTTGGATACTAAAAACTGGGACGGAGGGAGTATTTAAGACAGATGAGGACCATTATGTTTTATTTTCAAGACAGATGAGGACCATTATGTTATATTTTCTTATTTTTTTATTATCTATGTTGTGTGTATTCATAACAAATACTCCCTCCGTCCCACCTATCTTGAGACACTTTCCTTTTTGGGCGTCCCACCTATCTTGAGACATTTCCTTATTTGGCAAAAGTTTTACCCTTTATTCACCTTTTTACTTTTTCACCTACACACAAAACACTACTTTCTTAATTCTCATTCCCAAAAAAAAGGTCTCAAGATAGCCGGGATGGAGGGAGTAAGAGAGATCATCGTTTATGAGATCATCAATATGCAATCTATACATGTCAAAATATTATCCTAATTTTGCTGGCCCGACGGGCTACCCCAAAAACAAAAATTTGCGGTTAGGGTAAAAATTTTCTAGCCCGAAAAAGATCTAGCCTGATTGGCCGGATCGAATAGTTCAACAGCCTAATAGGGTCTATATTTTTTGTACAATTACATAAATAATGTATTTTAAACATGTAAGGGTAATTTTGCTATCATTGATAATATTAGCCACCACTTTATTTAGTTACAAGAAAATTTGATCATTCAAAGATTAGTTTATAAGATAAAAATATAAATTGATTTTCTTTCTGTCGTGCGTTCCTTGGGCATACCAATTGTAAGAAATCTCATCCCATTAATACCTAAATCTATTCCTTGATAGCAAATTTGTAAGCTTTAACTGTTAAGTTTCTTTTATATTTCTTTTGCTAGCTTATTGAGAGGCTAATATTAAATGTAGATTGAAGGAGAATGTTATTTTAAATCAAATTGGGTAGAGAGCAAAAGAGATAAATATTCTAGTTAGTCTAGTGAATGGAAAGTTTAATGAGTACAGATCAGGAAATAATACCATAATTTATTTTAATATTTTCGTATGGTGGTCATTTCTTTCCTTTTTTCTTTAACAATTCTACTAATCCTCTACTAATAACTTGGTCAAATATATTTATCCCACATATACATAAAAGAATTTAAATTAAACATTATTACTTAACAACTTCGCTGCAATGATGAATACATCCATTACTGAAATTTTATAAATGTATTGAGAATGCAACAGTTTAGGGAGTGTTACCGTATTGATTAGAAGATGTAGTTTCATTACAAAGGAAGGTACTGTTTCAGATACATTTTAAGGCATCTTCTTGCATCCCATTATAATGTCTGATTTTTTTCACAGTGACAATTAAACTAGTTGTAGGTACTTATAGTAGCAATTGATGCACAAAGTTGTATCTGGAATATTGAGCTTCTGTTGTTGAGCACCAGTAGTATAAGTGTGTTTCAGGAAATTAGCATTCGTTTTCACTCAATTGATCAGAGGAAAGGTTTGTAGCATTCTCTATTTGTTTTTGTGCAGTTTGAAATGCAGAAAAATTTCACGATGCGGACATGTATTTTTTTTTAAATTTTTTAATTTTACATTTCCGGATCTTACTTATCATACTAATTACAATGTTGGCTCAAAATACGTGTAGATGGTTACTCCTACAGCATTATGATTTCAGCCCTTTGCCGTAGCAAACTTGTTGATGAAGCAAAGCAGTTGGCTAGTGAATTCGAGATGAAGTATGACAAGTATGATGTGGTTATTTTGAATTCAATGCTATGCGCCTATTGTAGATCAGGTGATATGGAGAACGTAATGAAGATGATGAAGAAAATGGACGAGTTGGAAATTAGTCCTGATTGGAGCACCTTTAAAATTTTAATAAAATATTTCTGCAAGGAGCAGCTGTATTTACTTGCCTATCGTACTATGGAGGATATGCACAGGAAAGGTCACCAGCCTCTGGAGGTAATAGTTGGAAGAGTTTATGTGGCAGACTTAGGGGGTGCTTGGTATGATGGAATGGAATGACTATTCCCATGGGTTGAGGAATGAATGGCTATGCCTAATGTAGTGGGAATGGTGATTTCTAACAAAATATTATACCAAGGAAAGGAATGGAATGGAGGTAGGAATCACCATTCCATTCCCCCATACCAAGCATGTCCTTACAGTATTCTGAGCCCCAAGTAGTTGTATTTGCTCTTGTAGCTTTTGCTTGAGACATTCAATACGATCACCTGATGTGCATGTTCTTCCTTATATATGTCTGCTACTTGCTCTCATCTATTTAGGAGCCACTGTTGTTAGGGACTGGTGTTTTTTGATCAATTGGTGATTTTTTTTTGGTTTTGTCCTTAACATCTTGTAAGATTATAATAGAGTTAGACTTGAGGATTTGAATCACAACAACAAACTCATTGAACTTGTTTGCGATGAGTTTGATCTCTTATTTTCAATTAGTTTTTGGTGATTTTTCTGGATTTTATATATTATAAAGAGTCATTTCCTCTAAATTGTCACATCAAATCCAAATCTCCAAGACCAATTTCTATATGAATGAAATTTATTTCCTTTATTTTGCTTGTCCATGGGGCCTGTGATTCAGATACAGGCTTGGGAGACTAATAGTAGAGTATGCAGTTATTAGAAGGATAATTTTATGTAGCAAATATTGTTTTTGGTGGATCTTGTAATTTGCTCATTACTTTAAGAGGTTTGATCTTCAGTATAATATCATGAGAATACTCTAAATTTACATTCTAATAGCTTGTGCATTTCTTCTGGTTTATATAGCCTTAATGTTTCCATAATTCCTTTAGTCTTTCCCCACCATTTGGTTGAATTAGGTAGTCCTTCTCTGGTAACTGTTGTCTCATGAATTCATAAATATATTCCTGCAGTAACTGCTCAAAGTTTCAGCAAGTAATGTAAAGACGATGGAATTAATTCCAGCTATTGGGATAGGCATGCTAACACCAGTTAACTCAATGAATTAGCTCCACATTTACTTATTTATCTTTGCAGGATCTTTGTGTCTCTTTGATGAAATCTCTTGGTTCAACGGGTGCATATTCAGAAGCATTTTCAGTATACAGTATGCTGAATTATAGCAAGAGAACGATGAATAAGGCCCTTCATGGAAAAGTTTTACACATTTTACTTTCAGGTGGACTTCTTAAAGATGCATATGTAGTGGTCAAGGTAATGAATTATGTTTTGAGTATCTAAATAGATTATTGTTCTTTGTGGTCTATGTGTTTATTTCTCTCCACTTTCTTCAGGATAATGCAGAGTTAATCCCTAAGCCAGCCATTAAGAAGTTTGCAATCTCCTTTATGAGGAACGGCAACATAAACTTAGTAAATGATGTGATCAAGTCTATTCACAATTCAAACTACAAGATTGATCAGGTAGTCATATATGATTATGGTACTTCAATGTTAAACATGAAAAATGTGCTTCTAGGTCTGCTCCACTACCTGTTCATACTTCTCATAAGCCTGTAGTACAATACTTCATCTCCTACTTGCGTATAATACAGTTCTTAATTCTATGCTACATAGTGTTTAGTTAACCTTGGCATCTATTTTGCTTAAGCAACATTGATTTCTGGATTTCGAAGAAGGAACATATGCTTTTGTTATTCATTGTCTGTTTCACTTTTACCATCTGTCCCTATTAGAATTAAGATTCAGTCATTTGTTGCACTATCTGTTCAGGATATATTTCACTTGGCCATTTTCCGTTACATTGAGCAACCTGAAAAGAAAGACCTGCTTCTACATTTGCTAAAGTGGATGCCTAGTCAAGGTTATGCTGTTAATTCAGCTACAAGTGATTTGATACTCAAGCATTCACACTTGTTTGGGGACCATTCAATTGCTGAATTATTGTATAAGCATCATACAGTGTTGAAGACAAATAAATCACATGAGAGGAGCAAAGGATAATTATGAGTTCGAAGCGTTTTAGGTATGCTTTAATTTTAAGATTCCTTTTTTAGATGAATGAAAATGTTGACTTAATCAATTGGTACTTAAAACTAATTCCCACACAAAACCTTCAATTTTGGGACTTAGCTTGGTTTACATTTTGCATTCTGATGACTATAGCTCCTTTCATCTGTCATCACTGATGTTTTACTTTTATATCTTGTTCTTACAGCTGCATATTGTTGAGCTGTCACAATATATACTAATAGTTCCTTACTGGAAATGATGCAAAGTTTTCACCTGGTGAATGCGGCGGATATATGTATAATGGTATGAAAAGTAGTGGCCCCAACCTCAGTGAATTTGCTTGCAGTTGGAAGTCTGACCTTTTCTTGAGTTCTCGTCATGCCAAAAATGGCTGGGTCTCTGATGTAGCTTGTTTTCTCGCTGAATCTGCATGAGGTACAATTTTCTTGTTCCTGAAGAAGTTTAAGAAATGCTACTAGAAAAGTTGAACTATATGGCATGATTCAAGTAGGATAACACTAGTAATGGCTTGAAACAACTTACCAGTTTTGTATTCCTGACTGCTGTAACTTCTTGATACGGTTTAAAATTACTACTCTTGCGATGTTAAATTTTAAGAAATGGTGCTGGTCATATTAGAAATTTGATTTGCTATTGTAAACAATTCACTGCATAAGATTTTTAATGGATGTATCCTCTCACTTGTTAGCAAGTTAGATTGTTTAATGTTTATTGTATTTCATACAGAAACACACTTTTGTATTTTCAGGATTATAGTTCTCATAGCTGTCGATTTTGTTATTGACTTGAATAATTTCCGGGAAAAACATTTCTTTGTATTTATATTTTCCCCTAGTCGGTTTTCTCCTTTTACACTATATAAGACGTAGTTATAAACAGTCCAATTATGTCCTCGTCATAGACAAATGTTTAAGATACTGTTCTACTAATTTATGAGCTCTTAAAGAGCACAAAATATCTGTGAAGTATTAGTAAAGTCTCTGAACGAAGTACTTGTAAGCTCTTACTACAAGATATTAGTCCTATGTTTGTTATAACTTTATTCGATAAAAAGTAGCAGAAACTGATTGAGAATGAAACAAGACAAGAACAAGGTTGGGTAGTGTAGAATGGTATAACATGGAGACATAGGAGAGGAGAAGAATAGTTTATTATGTTCAGTGTACAAAATATAAGAGACCTCCCACATGATATAGGGCAAAATAGGGCTACAAGATAAATAAGGAAAACTAGGGCTACAAGATAAAAAAGAAAACGTATATCCTGCAACACTCCCCTTCAAGATGGAGCATATATATCGATCATGTCCAGCTTGGTGCAAAGTTCAAAAAACCATTTTCTGCCCAATGGTTTAGTAAAAATATCAGCAATCTGATTTGATGAAGAAGTGAAAGGAGTAGCAATAGTTTTACTCAAGACACATTCACGAATGAAATGGCAGTCAACCTTAATATGTTTAGTCCTCTCATGAAACACGGGATTATCAATAGCAATGTAGAGAGCTGCTTGGTTATCACAATGTACAGGTAAAGGTTCATTGAAAGTGAACCTCAATTCCTCAAGTAGATTCTTCACTCCAATCATCTTAGAAGCAGTGTGAGCCATAGCTCTACACTCAGCCTCGGCAGAGGATCTAGCAACATTCTATTGTTTCTTACTTCGCCAAGTTACCAAATTTCCTCCCAAATAGGTGTAGTATCCTGAAGTAGACTTCTTGTCACTTTTAGAGCCAGCATAATCAGCATCAGAATATCCTTCCATCTTTAGATGACCATTCTTCTTGAATAGCAATCCTTTTCCCTGAGATTTCTTGATATATAGAAGAATCCGAATAGCAGCATCCCAAAGAACTTTGCTTAGGCTTATCTAGGAAACGACTGACCAAGCCAACAACAAACGACTGACCAAGAAAACAACAAAAGAAATGTCAGGCCGTGTTACTGTCAAGTCTAGTAGATAAGTTTCCCAACAAGTTGTCTATACTTAGCTTTGTCCTCAAAGAAGTCTCCACACTCATCCCAAACACTAGGATCAACATCCATAGGAGTATCAACGGGCTTCGTTCCAAGCAATCCGGTTTCTCTAAGAAAATATGTAGCATACTTTTACTAAGACAGAGAAACTCCAAACTTCTTGTGAGCAATATCAATCTCTAAGAAATACTTAGGTCATCCCATATCCTTAATATCAAATTGTTGCTGCAAGTACTTCTTTGTCTCATCAATCCCCTGTACATCACTGCAATGACAATTCCAGGCGCACAAAGACAGAGTGATCCGACTTGCATTGCTTGAATCCAATATTTTCAAGTACGCTACTAAATTTATCAAACCAAGTTTTCGGACTTTGCTTAATCCCATAAAAATTGCCTTTTTGAGGCAACAGACCTTAGTAGCATCCCCCCTTGCTCCATATAGACAGTCAGAGTCAAATCATCGTAGAAAAAGGCGTTCTTCACATCCAACTGATACATTGGTTAAGAAAGATTGACAGCAAGGGAAAAATAAGATTCGAATCGAACTCAGACGAGTAGTGGGAGAGAACGTCTCAAAGCAATCAACACCATAGGTCTGGGTAAACCCTTTGGCCACAAGACGAGCTTTGTATCGATCAATAGTACCATCAGCGAGGCGAAAGACAAAAAAGAGAAACGCATATACATGCAAATCTATAATCTATAACAATATATTAAAAAAAAATTAAAAATCAATTTCTAAATTGAGTGGAAATTTTATAATTATAATAAAATTGAAGGTTTATTTGTAATTTATTTTTTTCTTTTTAATATTTTTCTTTATCTTCTTATATTTTTTATTTTATTTCTTTCTAAAATTATAAAATATTTAATATACATATCGATAAAAGTTTTAGTTTAATATAAATATTTGATTTAAAATGTAAAAGTTAGTATTTATTTAAAGATTATAATTTTAAAATATTCCTCTCATCGGAACCCATGTCCCTCTACGGAGTAAAGCACGCATCTCTTCATTCATAGCAGCCCGCCAGAGAGGGTGTTTAAGTGCTTCATGGTAAGAAGTTGGAATTACTGCAGACATCTACAGAAGACAGAGCAAAGGCATGAAAAGGAGGACTCAAACGAGCAAAAGAAATATGATTAGACATGGGATGTTTAGTGCAAGTACGTTTTGCGGAGAGCTATGGGCAGTGGTAGGTGGAACACCTTCAGAAGCTATAGGCGAAGATGATGTAGGTGGTGGAGATGAGGAAGAAAAAGATGTTAAAAGTGACTTGGTACCAGCAATATGGGCAGAAGCATGGGAATCCAACATCCAAGACTTACCGTAAGACATGGCAAATGCACCTGCAGTGGTAGAGGCAGCCATAATAGAAGAATTGGAACCATTCAATTTAATGGTGGTTCCTAAGGCATCAGATTTAGTATCAGACATGATAAGGGAAGGGCCGAAAGCAAAACCCTAGACAAAGGCAAAGCAAGAACAGCAGTAGTGGCAGAAAACGAAACTCTAAGCAGCGGCGCACAGAAAAAAATAGGGCAAAAAATTCCGAAGAATTCATACCCGCTCCGATACCATGTATAATGGTAAAACATGGAGACATAGGAGAGGGAAATAATTGTATATTATGTTAAGTCTACAAAATACAAGAGACCTCCCACATATATATGGGGGAAATAGGGCTACAAGATAAATAAGAAAAACTAGGGCTATAAGATAAAAAAGGAAACGTATATACAAAATACTAAATGCTAAATATTCTGCAACAGGATGGACAAAAGTAAGGTTGGTTTTTGTTTTGTGGAGGACAAAAGTTGCTTAGTTAAATCTTTACTTATTCTTTAAACAAATCTTAAGCGTAACTCTCTAATTTTAAATCATCACTAAGATCTTAAAGCTCCATGACCTATTTTTATTCAAGACACTTGGAATCTAACATCAGGCTCATGGACAAGTTGTAATTAGGGGGCATAAGATCTTCCAAATAAGTTTAGCTTAAAATATACTCCCTCCGTCCCGATTCAATAGGCCACAAGCCTTGGACACGGATATTAAGAAACGAATAATTTATAATAAAATAGGAGAGAGAAAGTAACTTTTGTTGAGGATATATGTTTCCAAAAAGTAGGAGAGAGAAATAAAGAAAAGATAATTATGTATGAAGTACAATGATATTTGGTGTAAATAATGGGTTATATGGGGATATTTGTTATGTGTTGACTTTCCATTTTTGGAAGTGGCCTATTGAATTGGGATGTCCGAATAAGGAAATATGGCCTGTTGAATTGGGACGGAAGGAGTAGTAACTTAAAGAATCATTGTCTCTTAAGATTTATGATAGCAATTATAGACTTTCCCATTTAGTTTCTGCCTGTGAAAAATTATTTTTTCAGCATTACTGGCATCTTTTTCTATTGTGTTTTCAAGGAAACCTTGGAACCGGTTGTCTACTATGCAATAGTAATTGTTTTCTAATATCTTATTTATGTTGACTGGAGTTTCTCCCTTGAATAATAAATTTGAGCACGCCCAATGAAACTCAATTAACCATATAGAGTCTACATTTTTTCAGTTATATCTCTAAATGTAGTCTTCCGGTTCGTCGTTATTGAGTTTTCTCAGGGAGTACATGATAAAAAGTTGGTTTTGTAGGCTTAATTGGGTTCCAGAAAAAGGAAGCCAGAAGCACGCTTAACTGGCTGAAATAGTACAGTTTCCTTTACATCTGTCAAGCTTTTGGTCTCTGCAAGGACAACTAAGACATGTCTTCCTCCTGATCTCGTTATGCATAGAAGTACTTAAACCCAAGAATTCATTCAAATTTTGCAACTTGAACTAGATGCTGAAGATAAACTTGATATATTAGGATTTACACCAAGTTGGAGAATAAAACAGACTCCATATTTTGGTGATACTTCTAACAGTTGCTGCATAAAAGAATGGTCTGTTTATATATTGCACTTGTTTTAGGCCTACTTTATTCACTTTTAAGGAGTAATATTGATTCCACTTTCACAACTGCAGTTTCCATTTTAGTAATGCCAGCTGGAAAAATCTTTCAAAACTCAATGCCGATGAGATTGTCAAAATTTTCTCTGAAACTAAGATTGAATTGCACTAAGGTTCTGATAATATCTGCAGTAAATTTTCTTACATTATTTTTTGGTAGTTGGACAAATAATTTTAAAGATCACATGACCGTGGACTCGAACTTTGAGACCTTTGGTCTTAGGTATTGACCACTCAACCACTAGACTAACACACGCACACACATTTTCTTTGTGTCTCATGGTGTCGATGGTTATCTGGTGGCTTGGTGCCTCCCTTTGTTGCTATTTGTCTATAGGTACTGAATGTATATGCGCTCAAGTTGAATAAGCAGAATTGGCACTGTTCCACTTCAGCATCTTTCTGTCACTCAAATATCTGTTTTATATCATATATTTTGGTAAAGTTGATGTTATTATTGCATCAAGTCCAATAACCAGAATCGACCTCGATTCATTCAACATCTCTCTCTCTCTCTCTGATGCGTCTGTGGTATATAATAGATTTTGGTATAAGAGTTAATGTTTTACTTGGACCAGGTACAGTATCCACGTCATATTTGCACTATTACATTATTTGTGTGCATCTATGTACCATTAAATGGTGATGTGTGCACAACTGTGTATATGTGTGTGTGCGTGCATACATACAATTTTTGGATTAGAGCACTCAAAGTAATGACCTGATAAGTATCTAGTGATACATTGATTCCCCAATAAAATGCTTGATATAACTTCTGGAAAGGAATTGTCTATCATTGATTTAGTTTCTGTAAGGCATGCTTGTGTTTCTTGGCTGTATTGATGTGGCATCTATGAATAATGAAACATCGTAAGATTAAGAAATTAGCACGCATCAAGGGCTCATTAGTGATCTGCTACATCAAGGATCTGAACTGGGTACAAATGTATGTTACTCGACCAGGCATTTCGGATGTTATGGTCGAGTTCTGATATGCACTCCCACACCGCGCTATTGCATTTGAAGCCGCTGCCAAATGCAATTTGCCACACCCGGTCTCCCTTCCTAATCCTGCCTTTCGCCTCCAGATAGCTCAGCTCGTACCAAACTGAAGAAGATGAAGTGTTGCCGAATCTATGGAGCGTCATCCTGGATGCTTCTCCATCTTCTTTGTTCAGCCTCAGCCCTTCCTCCACAGCATCAATGATTGCCCTTCCACCTGCATGTATGCAGAAATGCTCAAACGCCTTCTTGAAGTTTGGTACGTATATTTCCTGTTTCCTTGCTGCATTCCGAAATTTTCCTAGAAAGACTGACCATCCATAGAGAAGCTGCTCGGAAAGTGGTAAGCAAGAAGGGCCTAATTCTGTTAAATTTATTTTCAGGGCATTTGCTGCGACATGTAGAAGAGATCTCGATAGCGCAACACCCACAGATCCCGCTCCATCGTCTTTCTGGATGACGGAGTGGTATGACTGATCATCCGACCCCATATGTGTTCGCAAGAGATATCGAAGCTTGTATTTGGCTCTCAACCTGTCTTGCTTCTTGTTCGACAACAACACAGCAACGCCTCCCATACGAAACAACGTGTTGGCTAAAAGCATGGACTTGATGCTACCATCATAGCCACTAGGGGTCACTGCCTCCATGCTGAGAACCAGAGCCAGTGAGTTTCCTTGCACTCTCAAGAGATCTTTTGCTAGACTAATGGCCACGAGGCCGGCACTGCATCCCATCCCACTAAGGCTGACGCTCTTGATATTGCTTCTGAACCCAAACTTGTTTATGATCATAGCCGTGATAGATGGTGTGGGGCAGAAGATGCTGCAGTTGGTCACTAGAATGTCAACACTTTTCGCGTTGATGCTGTGCTTGCTGAGGAGGTCTTTCACGACTGAGAAAAGAACGGTCTCCGTTTCCACTCGGGTGCAGCTGAGAGATTTATCAGGTGGGATTTGATGTACTGAAACAGGAAGACAGGCCTCATCACCGATGCCTGACCTCTTGATCATCTTAGCTTGGAAATCGATAGCTTCCCTGTCGTGAGCAGCACATAACTCAAAGTGTTCTATGTAGTTAGCCGGTGTGGCACGAAGATCTGGAGGCGGTAGGTAGCAGCAGAAGTCTATCAGGTAAATGGGACGGGATTTGGAAGAAGAGAAGAAGTATACAAGTAACAGAGAGGCGATAGCGACTGCAATGGCTACTCCACATTGAGAGAAGGCAAAGGGGGTGATAATTTTGGCCCAGCTTGTATTTGCAGAGTTAATCGACATTTTCTTAGATGTAAAATTCTTAATTTTTCTGCAGGTTGCATTTGGCCTTGTGTTATAAATTTGTTGCGGGAAGAAGTGGGATTTACTACTTTGATCATGAATATTGCATGCATCAAAGCTGGAGCTTGTTTTGCATCATGCATTTCGGCTTCTTGTCTGGTAAGAGTATGCGTCAAGCAAGCAAAATCTTGAAATTTATCAAACCTGTTTGGCATTTCGTATCAAAATGGAAAGCTTTTTGAAATGAATATAATAAATAGTTAGATTGGAGTTTTAAAGTGTTCGTCAACATGCCAAACTTGCATGACCAGCAGTGGTTCAGATCTAGTGTCCCAACATTTCCTGTATCTCACTATTGGTTAGTTATGTTTTGTGTTCCTAATTTTCATCATTTTTCAAGATATGTCTTAAATTTTCATTTTCAACTTAAAAATTCTCAACTTTCAATATTTTTCAAAATATGTGCTCTCGTACAAAATTCATTGATAAAATAATGAGTCATCCCTCTTGAATTTTTAGTTTTTTTCCACCTCATTTAATAAAATAGCATTCAATATTTATCTGTAAACAAATCAAGTTATTTGTAAGTTATTTGGAGCTTGATTCAAGAAAAGTTCATGCGAGCTAATTTAGTGAAGCTCATCAATTAAACAAATTAAGCTCAACATGGTAGTATTTGGCTTGATGGTTCGTGAATAAGCTTGTTAAGTAATTTAATTTGAAATTATTATGATTAGGTACAATTTATATTTTAATTAGCAATAATTGTATTAAGTACTAATTACCTTTATTTGTTATAAAAAGTAATTAATACTCTCTCCGTCCCCAAATAACTTTTTAGGAGAAAGGGGCACGGGTTTTAAGACAAAGTTGTTGAGTGTATGGGGATAAATTCTATGCTACACCCGATGCGTGTCATGTGTCCCGATTAACTTTATAGCCTTGAATAAATTTAAATTCAAATTAAACATAACCTGTGTTAACTACAGTTTACGTAATGATTTGTAGTAAGTAGTAACCCCAATTTTCAACGTTTGTTTGATCAAGGTGCAGTGGTCATTTCCATCACGCGTTTCTATGGTTTCGGCAAAGTAACTTTCGGCAAGTAACTTTTTATGGTAGACAGATATGAATTTAGTTTGGCAAACATATTTTCAAATTTAAATAAATAACCAAAATTGTAATTATTGAAAATATTAAATTTCAAAGTATGTTTATTATGTGAAATATTCTTGACAGATATAATTTTTAAATTTAAATATATTAAACTTGTTATTCTGGAAAGTATTAATTTTGGGAGTAAGTTTATCATGTGAAATAAATACAATCTATTTAAATTTCAATAAATTATCTTTTATTTTAAAATAATTTATAGTTTCTATGGTTTCGGCAAAGTAACTTTTGGGGAGTAACTTTTTATGGTAGGCAGATATGAATTTAGTTCGGCAAAAATATTTTCAAATTTAATTATATAACCAAAATTGTAATTATTGAAAATATTAAATTTCGAAGTATGTGAAATATTCTTGGCAGATATAATTTTTAAATTTAAATATATATTAAACTTGTAATTCTGAAAAATATTAATTTTGAGAGTAAGTTTATCATGTGAAATAAATACAACTATTTAAATTTCAATAAATTATCTTTTATTTTAAAATAATTTATAGTTTCCATGGTTTCGGCAAATTAACTTTCGGCGAGTAACTTTTTATGGTAGGCATATACTATGAATTTAGAGTTAGACTTGGGTGCGGTGGCCCGCATGCTATGCGGCCCCGACCCAGATCAAACAGTTATATAAATGATTTTAGTGCAGTTTCTAGTGCACTGGTAAAGACGGCGCCTCTTACTTCTAAGGGACAGGGTTCGAAACCCCTTTGTCCATTTTTCTTGGTTTTTTTGTTCCTTTTTCTTGGTTTCATTTTTTGCTTTTTTATTTTTTTTCAGTTTTTTGTCTTTTTCGTTTTTTCTTTTGTTTTTTTGTTCCTTTTTTAGCTTTATCGTTTTTTCTCTTTTTCTTTTTTCCTTTTTGCTTCTTTTTTTTTTTAGTTTTTTGTCTTTCATTTTTTTTTTCAATTTTTTATGGCTTTTTTGTTTAATTTTTTATTTTCAACACTTTTTTCTATTTTTTTTCCATTTATATATGCTTTTTTAATATTACCGTTATTCACATCAATGATTATTTTTTCTTACAACTATAATTACTTAACCAAATAATTAAAATTACAAATTTTCGTAAGTAAAAATAAAATTTTTCGTAAAAATAAGTAATAATTTTAAAATATTACATTTCTTCATATGCATAATTACTTTTTATTAAGACAATAGTTACTTGTAATAAATCTAAAATATACATTTGTTAACACAAATATATACTTATGATATAAGTATTTACTTTCATTCAATATAAAGTATTATATATACTAAAATCCTAAACCCTAAACTCTGAACAGTAAATCATGAGCCATAATATTTAATTTTAATAGGAATATTTACTTTTAATAAGTATAAAATATACATTTATGCTTTTTGCTTTTTTAAATGTATATATTTATGTCTAAGTTATTTCAAAGTAAATATTGTTATGATAAAAAGTAATTATCTCAATGAAGAAAAGTAATATTTTTAAAACATACCTTTCTTTATATCAACAATTTTCGTGTAAAAAGTAATAACTTTGAAATAATACATTTCTTCATATAAATAATTACTTTTTATTAAGACAATATATACTTTTAATAAGTATAAAATATACATTTGTTAGCACAAATGTATTAATGGGTGAAAATAACATTACTTTTCTTCACATCAATAACTACTTTTTCTTACAAAAATATTTATTTGAGCAAATAACTAAAAGTACAAATTCGCATAAATAAAAGTAACATTATCGTGAACAAATGTAATAATTTTGAAACATTACTTTTCAACACATCAATAGTTACCTTTTATTACGACAATGATTATTTGGCCAAATATACAAAATTACAAGTTCTAATAAGTAAAAATAACATTACTTTTATACATATCAATGATTATTTTTTCTTACAATAATAATTATTTGATTAAATAACTAAAAGTATAAATTATTACTATGGATAATTATTTGTTGTGGATAATCATATTACTATGAAAGTAATACAATTATTTTTATCTTACTGTTCATACAGGAATATGTACTTTAAGTAGATCTAACATTTACATTTTTTTTCAATAATGTATACATTTGTTAGGTATAACTATTACATTTGAAAATAAGTATGACTCTACATATTAAGAAGTTAATATAAGTATTTCCTATCATTCTATATTTTGTAATTACCTTAACACTGACTACTAAACCCTAAATAGTGAATACTAAACCTTAAACCTTGAATACTAATCTCTAATCCTTGAATGCTAAACCCTAATGAAAATATTTACTTTTATGTAGTCTAACATATACATTTCTTTGTACAAATGCATACTTATGTTTCTATAAGTATTCCCTGTCATTCTATATTTTGTAATTACCTGAACACTGAATACTAAACCCTAAATAGTGAATACTAAACCCTAAACCTTGAATACTAAACCCTAAATAATGAATACTAAACCCTAACCCTTGAATTCTAAACCCTAACGGAAATATTTACTTTTATGTATACTTATGTTTCTATAAGTATTTCATGTCATTCTATATTTTGTAATTACCTGAGCACTGAATACTAAACCTTAAATAGTGAATACTAAACCCTAAACATTGAATACTAAACCCTAAATAATGAATACCAAACCCTAATCCTTGAATGCTAAACCTTAATGGAAATATTTACTTTTATGTAGTCTAACATATACATTTCTTTGTACAAATGTATACTTATGTTTCTATAAGTATTTCCTGTCATTCTATATTTTGTAATTACCTAAACACTGAATATTAAACCCTAAATAATGAATATTAAACCCTAACCCTTGAATGCTAAACCCTAACGGAAATATTTGCTTTTATTTAGCCTAGTATATACATTTCTTTGTACAAATGTATACTTATGTTTCTATAAGTATTTTCTATCATTCTACATTTTGTAATTACCTAAACACTGAATACTAAACCCTAAATAGTGAATACTAAACCCTAAATATTGAATACTAAACCCTAAATAATGAATACTAATACCCTGATTATTTTTTTTACAATAATATTATTTGATTAAATAACTAAAAGTATAAATTGGGTACCTTATTTTTATAAACATTATTGCGAATACATGTAATATTGTTAAAACATTACCTTTAATCATATTGATGTTTACTTTTATTTGGACGATTTTCACTTGACTAAATAACTAAAAATATAAGTTCTAATGAGTAAAAATAAGCACTACTTTTATTCATATCAATAATTGCTTTTTCTTACTATAATAATTACTTAACCAAATAATTAAAAGTACAAGTTCTAATAAATAAAAGTAATAATTATCATAAACAAATGTAATAATTTTGAAACATTTGTTCACGATAATTGTTATTTTTACTCACGAGATCTTATACTTTTAGTTATTTTCCTCAAGTAATTATTGTTGTCATAAAAAGTAATTATTGTTATAAAGGAATGTAATAGTTTAAAAATATTATATTTTTCATAAAAATGTATAAAAAAGTCAAAAGAAAAACAATAAATAAAAAACAAACGAAAAAAACCAAAATATATAAAATAATGCAAAAGAAAAACAGTAAAATAAAAAAAATGCAATAGAAAAGCAGTAAAAAAAAGAAAAAGAAAATACAAAAAACAAAATATAAAAAAAATGCAAAAAATTTAAAATAAAAATAAAAAAATAAAATAGGAAAAGGAAAAAAGCGTAAAAAAAACCAGAAAAACAAGACCCAAAAAGTGTAGAGAAAAAGAAAAAAAATAGGAAAAAAATTGCAAAAATGGAGACTGAAAAACAAAACCCAAAAAGTGTAAAAAAAAAACAAAGAAAGGAAAAATCGCAAAAAATGGAGATAGGAGAAGTCGAACTTGTGACCTTTAGAGCATCCACAATGCTTGTTGCTTAGAGGGGTGTCTTAGGAGTGGGCCCCACCTAAGACACACCCCTCTCCAATGCATTGTGTCTTAGGTGGGTGCTTAGATCCCCATTTCCACAAAATTCATATTTCTACACTTTTATTTTTAAAATTCAAATTTTATTAAACTTAAAATTCTACATTACAATAATTTAAAGACATAATTTTTGCAAGTGCATCCGTGCATACGAACAGTGACAGTGCATTTTTGCAATGGCGTGAAGCCGGGCCTCCCAAGTGCATCCGTGCGTTGTTGGAAGTATGGATCGGCTGCGATGGCATTAACGATGCGCAAAAACAACGCACGACACATTCGAAAACGGCGGCGGAAGATGTTGTCGGGGAAGACCGAATTTTCATCAAAGTAATTCGCGTGCAAACGTACAGCGCCGGCTTCACGGTCCCGACGAATGAAAGCCTTCTTCCGCTCGCTTCGTCGCCGACGACGAGGTTGCTCTTCTGGATCACCAATATCTTGAACAATTTGGTTAAATTGTTGTACAAGATTAGGAAAATTCTTCAGCACGTCGCTCGTCCTCGTGGCTTGATGAGGAGGAAGACATTTTTTTTAGAATTTTTTTTTATGTGGAGATGATTTTTAGATAATGAAATGAATGGAGAAGAGTTGTGATATATATAGATAAAAGGGGAATAAAAAAAAGAAAAAAGATTGAAATTCGGCCGTTGGCCTCCAACGGTCCATCTTTAAAAAAAAAAATTTAAACGGTCATATTTAAAAAAAAAGGAATTTAGAATTTAAAAAAAAAAAAAAAAATGGCGCGTCCACAGGACGCGCCACACACGCCTCCGCCTTCACCCGTGTCTAGGCTTCGCCTCGGCCTCGCACTTGGCCGGGTCTCCAGCGCGGCGGACGTTTCTTCACGCCGGATCGACGCTCCCTTCGCTCCATGCGATGCGGATGCTCTTAGGAAGTGAGCACTATTGGACTCTCACCACTACACCAAGCTTAAAATTATGATTATGATCCCTCATAATATGTATATACGCGTTTAATATGCGGGTGACCGCATGGTATGCAGCCACCCGCACACAAGTTTTTGCGATGAATTTAGTTTGGCAAACATATTTTCAAATTCAAATATATAACCAAAATTGCAATTATTGAAAATATTAAATTTCGAAGTATGTATATTATGTGAAATATTCTTGGCGGATATAATTTTTAAATTAAATATATATTAAACTTGGAATTCTGGAAAATATTAATTTTGGGAGTAAGTTTATCATGTGAAATAAATACATTCTATTTAAATTTCAATAAATTAACTTTTATTTTAAAATAATTTATATTTTTAATTTTGTTCCTCTGAAATACGTAATAATACATATATTGAATGTGAAATACGTAATAATACTTATATTGAATTTGTATGGTTTCGGCATATCATATTTGGTAACACAATTTTAATGCTTGGCAAACATTACTTTAGTTCGGCTATAAGATTTGGCAATCTATATTTTATTCCTGGCAATAGCTCTTTTGATTTAGCATCACAGTTGTAGTTAAATAATTTTAATCTATTTAAAAATTTTCATTTTATTTCGTATTTTAATATTTTTAAATACAAGCGGTTTTATTTTTTTAAAAAATAACTGCACTAGGACCGGTTTTTTTGTAAGAGGATCGGTTTTTTTAAGCAGTTCGGAATATGAACAGTTTTCTTCCTTAATTATCTTTTTTCTTGTTTTACTTTATCATTTTCCCGCTTGTTCTTTCTTGTCTTCTTCCTCATTTTCTCCCGTGTCCTTTCGATTTTCGGCTTCAATTCGGTGACTCTCGTCGTTAATTCCTTACTCTTTTCGATATCGCTCTTCATTTCGGTGAATCTTGTGGTGGAGCGCTGTTCTTTCGCATGGTACGAACATATTTTGTCCGTCAATTTGCTTTTTATGTTTTTACTTTCAAGTTTTTGTCTTTGTTTAATTCTATAGATTTTTTTTGAAAATATTTTGGCAGTGAAACAATGGGAAAGATTAAAACTCAGAGGAAGAAGAAGGTGGACAGTGCTTCAGGTTTTGTACAATGTAGTATTTTTGTTTGTCTATTTTTCACACATGCAATGGTTATTTTAGTTTTCTTATGTTTTGTTGTTTGCCGATTTGTTTTTGGATTCTTCATTTGCCGGTTCCAAACTTGCCGATTTTATTATATTATGTTATGTAGTATTTGTGTTTGCCAATTTTGTTTTGGATCACCGTAATCTATAGTGTCTGGATGATTTTCACGTGAACGTGAATCACTTGTTTTTCCGTAGGTGGAAGGAAGGCTGTTGTCTCCGGTCGTTGTCAATCTAATTATGTAAAATTAATTGAGGAACAATTAGATGGTTCGAATCAGGAATTGTTTCGTAACTCTTGCTTCGGTCATTTTTTGAGTTTGAAAAATATGCAATTTCAAGGACAACTGTTATATATTTTGTATAGTAATATTGACCCTGGTAGCTTAGAACATAGGAAGCTTGCATTTAACTTGAATAATACAATTGTGGAATGAGGGCCAATGGAATACTTTGCGATTACTGGTTTGATCTTTTTCGGTTGGTATAATCCCCTGCGAGAATCTGCATTTCATGAAGAGGCATTTAATGGTCGGCAAGTTCTTTATTTTGCCTATTAAGATTATAGACTTCTTGTAGGCTTTGTGGATCGTGAGGACTAAGACAGCTATTCCGGTTCAGAGATAAGATAAACGACAGGCTTTGCCTAATCAGGTGGGCTTATTTTTCAAATGTATGCTTGAGTTATTAAGCTCTAAATGTTTCATGAATTGAAAACTGTTTATCCAATAATATTTTTGTGTGCTCTGTTATGTTTAAGGGTCGCAATTCATGGATCGATCGAGGTTCTCTTATGACCGAACACGTTGTTTGAGAATTGTGTACACTTGTTAGTTGTTTCGGTGGGTTGATCTCCATCGGGCACTAATTCATGTAAGAGGCGTTATAAGG
Source organism: Salvia miltiorrhiza (assembly GCF_028751815.1). NCBI lineage: Eukaryota > Viridiplantae > Streptophyta > Magnoliopsida > Lamiales > Lamiaceae > Salvia > Salvia miltiorrhiza. Next base: position 20,259,097 of record NC_080390.1, on the reverse strand, counting down.
GTGCTTGGCTGGATGTGTTCCGGAGCATGTATCATGTAAGGCCTGCCTGGGTTTCGTCCCGAGGTCAATTCAACTTGTCTGAGTTACGTCCTCAGGGCAAGTGTCATGGGAGTAAGCGATACGTCGGTGGCTAAAAGGTCCGGTATCACAGTGAGTAACTAAACAGAGTTTGACAATGGCGTGCTAATAAAATGAAATGCTTTAACATGCTTCGAAGTTCTTTTTGTTTTAAAACCTTCTAAGTTATGTTATGAATTATTGGATAAACTGCTCTAATGAATTGTGAAATGTTTAAAAAGTTGTAGCCCACTAAGTACATTAGTACTTAGCCCCAAATATTTTTAAATATTTTTCAGGTTGATAGCTGGTGTTGACGTGGAGAGCTGAGGCTAGGGTTCAACTCCGTGTTTTGACTTTCGCTGTAGTATTAACCTTTATTTATCTTTCGTTTCCTTGACATAAGACCTTTATGTTATGACTCTAAACGATATCTTTTGTTGAGCCTAGACTTTTGACTCTCAAGTATTTTGATTAATGAATGTTGGTTATTTGAAGCATGAAACTAAACTTGTGATCCTGAAGTTTGTTGTGTTGTATCAATTGGATATCTGTCTTTTTTTTTTATCCAAATGGGCGATGCCCGATTGTTATCCCTGGTATTCGGATTTCATAAGGTTATTCCCTTGTTCATTTCAATGATTTAGTTGCACCTCAGTTATAGTTATTCCTTCAGAAATTGGGGTGTGACACAACCCTTATTATTGCGTATGAACTTAATCAACCAGCAGGGTTTAACGTAATAAACCTTTTGAGCTCCTTAAGGGGATGTCATTATCCTATACCGGATACGGGTAATAATACAGATAACCAAATATCATATATTAACCGCTATCACCCAAGAGATAGAGTACTCAAGTTAATATATAACTCTCACCCATAGTAAATCAAAGTGATACACGAATCAACATATATATTTGAAACCTTATTAGTATTAAGATCTTATTAAGTCACCAAGATCTTGATTCTTCACATATGTCAGATAGAAGAATACATCTCACTGTGATCCTATCAATACGTTACGACGTACCAGTATAGACAAGTAGTCAAGACAAACTCATTCCATCTATACTGCAGCCTAAACCAACGACTCGTCCTAGAGTCATCTCGGCTGTGATCAATTTATATCTCTTAAGGTTATTCCAATTATATGGTCTTCTGTGATATACAACACACCATATAATCAACTTATATAGAGACAAATGACATACATATGCAATCATGAACACAATCAGATAAGAGATTAAATAGTGAACTTAGGAAACATTGTATACAAGCATAAAACGTTCTTGCTTTCAGTATACAAATCCAACAATCTCCCACTTATACTAAAGCAAACTTTTAGTATACAATACGTCTATCTACCAATCACCTAACACTTCTCCCACTTATACTTAAAGTCTCCTAAGTGGGTGGCATCAATCGCATTCCCATCTTTCAATGACCATTTGCGATAAGCCTTTTGTGAAAAGATTAGTAGGTTTCTCCAATATGTGAGAATTTATTCTATGAGCACATAACCTCGATTTACGAATAATCACATAAATTGGTACTTACTCTCCATGTGTTTGACCCCTTGTGGTTCTTGGATTCCTTAAAGTTTGCAACTGCACTTGAGGTATTACGAAGGTGATGCTCTCACGCAAACTAGGAATCACCCTTAGATCCTGGAGGTAGTGGTCAAACCAAATGGTTTTTACCTCCCAAGGAAAACACATAGCTCGAGGTAATTATTCTTTGTTCTGGTCAGCTTGGAAATCCGAAACCGTATAATCCAAAAAAGAACTAAACTGTCTAACCTGGTAAACTATCCTTATTCTCTAGTCAGGGACTTGAGAATATAATTCACCACAGTTCAGTGTCCTTAACTAGGACTATACTGATATCTTACAATCACGCTAACTGCATAGCAAATATCAGATCTCGTACATAACAATCCATACATGAGGCTATCCACTACGGAAACGTAGAATACTGTCTTCATTTCCTCAACCTCAATAGGCATCTTAAGACATATGTCTTTAGATAAAGAAATGCCATAGCTCAAAGGTTGTAATATTTTCTTGGCAGTATGCATATTAAAACGAGTATTCTCAGTATCAATGTAAGACACTCGAGATAAGTCCAACATCTTTTTCTAATGATCCCTTATAACCTTGATCACAAAGATGTATACTATACCTCCTTAGTCTTTCATCTGAAACTATTCGGATAACCACTACTTTATGTCTGATAATAACTCCATATTGTCGCCAATTAGGATGGTACTATCTCATAAAATGCAAGGTAAACCACATCACCGATGGCACGAGATGCTTCTCTTCCTCCCCCATGTAACCTTAAGGCTGCTGCACATAGATGTCCCTACCTTCTCCAAGGTAACAGTTTTAGAAAAAAAAAATTGACATCCATTTGCCAGACCTTGATGGTTTAAGTGAGCTGTTATGGGTAAAATGATCCGAATTTCTGAGCATAGAAACTGGCGAAAGAACATCATCATAATCTATACCCTCATACTGGGTATAACCTTTTGCCACCAGTCTAGCCTTAAAAGCTACGGCCATGCTCATTCGGACTTTATCATTCTCTTGTATACTCACTTGCAACCTATGGCTTTACGACATTCTAGTAGCAAGATTTTTCTAGTATACAACCTATAATATTAATGGATTGCTACATTGAGGTATGCCAGGAATCTACATTCTCGTCTCCCATTAATTCCAAGTAGATATCTGGGTCGATTTTCTTATATTCACTATCAGGGACCGAATCTAAAGATTCTCCCAAGAACATAAATCGATCGGGTTATCCCACAACCCTCCCACTACAATGGAGTTGTGGTGGCACGTATATGTCAACAGTGTGTGCAGTGTCTTGTGGTACAAACTCTTACACACTTGGCTTGGGTTATGGAAACGTCTGTCTATTGCCTTCAATTTCTTGAAGCATAATATTTGACTTGGATGAATGATAATTCACATAGTGAATATTTGTCATTGCGGTTTGTGTTGCCCTCACTCTTTTTCGACCTATGTTTTTCTAATTCCGCTCTTCGCGTAACTTTCGCTTCCTCTAACTGTAAGTACCCAGGTAGTATTGCCATAATATCATCAAAATCCCTTTATCTGTAATGCTTCAAAAAGAGGCCCATGTTTTAACCCCCGAACAAATGCATACCATTTGATTTGCGACTCCGCCTCAGGTATGTCCAGTGCAACCATGTTAAACCTGGCGACATACTCTCTCAGTGTTTCTTGTGGTTCTTGCTTGATATCCATTAGGGAGATTGCTGCCTTTCCTACCTGCCTTGAACTGGCAAATTGTCTCATAAAAATGAGGTAGAGATCACCAAATGAATGGATAGAGTCACTTTTGAGGTTATGAAACCATCTCTGAGCCATTCCTGACAAAGTGGTTGTGAAGATTCTGCACTTAATCCCCTCTCCATATTGGTGTAGAGTGGCTAAGCCTTCAAAACGGGCTATGTGCACCTCAGGGTCTGTAGTTCCATCATAATCCAGTGTAATCGGCCTATAGTTGATCGACAAGGGTTCCAGCAAAATCTCATCAGAAAAAGAGCTGGCATTAAGCCGCAGTATCATGCGGTGGGTGTCCTTACGTCCTTCACTTCCCCTTATGGTGAAACCGTGAAGGTCTTTTCCGGTCTGCGCCAGATTTTCTTCCAAGGTTCCCTTCTTCGTTCCTCCAATGTCCCCTCCTCTTGGTCAGAATTTTTATTTAATTCGGTCTCTTGATCATGTCCCTTTAACTCAGTTTCCAGGGTTTTCAACTAGCTCTTCAAGAATGATACCTTCTCTTTCAACTTAGAGTTCTCCCTTTGAGCTCCCAAACCACGTTGTGGAGTGGTTCGGCTGGTAGAATCACCCACATCTTCTAGCTGAACACTATCGGCAATGAATTTCTGGCTAATTTTTTCCTTCTCTTTCTCGACATTTTCCGCCCCCTTCTGGGTGACTAGTTTTGAAATATTGGGATCTTCAACCCCTTTTCCCCGCGCAGGCGTGATGGTGGTTTTGTTGTGGGCGATCGGTCCCTCTTCCGGAGGAGTTATTGGTGTGATAGAAGCAGGTGGCATTCCCATGAATTGACGCAAAGCAGCATAGTTCAGCATTGCCATCACTTGCTCTGTCATAGTGACGTTGAGAAGTCCTGGTGTAGGCATAGTTGCCGTATTAGTCAGGGTTGTCGTTCCAATAAGAGACTGTGCTGTTCCTGGGATGAGGTTGTTGGTCGTAGCGAAATCTGGTGGTGTTAGTTCTGAAAAATCAAATCCTTTGGTTGAAGAAATCCCTGCCTTCTTACTGCCTGGATTATCCGCAACCGCCTCGAAATCTTTGACAAGATCTCGATGAGGATCATTAGTCCCCATGCTTAGTACTTGTGTGCAGAAATAATAAACAGAAAAAATAGAGTTAATTGTACGCAGAAAAGAGTTTGTGCAACATTCCCACGCCGAACTCCTTCGTTGTCTGCAATAATTATTCTCTGCGATCATGAAGCTCATAAAACCCACATAGAACCCTCTAGATAATAACAAACTTTCTTAGAAAACTCACGAACTCCGGCCCACAAGATGATTTCAAGATCAAAAGTACGGACTTGTCAAAGAAATAGATACACAAGAAAAACCATTCTGAAGAACAGTCATGAAGATCATCGAACTTTTCTGGAAAATAAACCCAGAAAAGCCATAATCGCCTCTTCTTTCCAAAGAGAACAGTATCAATCACCAAAATAACCATTATCATTAGCTCCAAAATAATAGCATCATTCATATAACCCACATAAAAAACGATCATTAGTTAAAACAAAACGACTTACAGAACAGAGCACAACACCAAAGATGATTCACAACCACATCGTAGTGCAAAAATCGAGAAAAAATTCCTCAAACACAAGAAAAACTCACCCACAACAGGAAAGCAAGGAAACGGTCAGCTAACTCATAAGAAACACGTCAGAAATCACATAGACCCAACGATGACCCAACGACTGATTTACAAGAGGCATAGCAGACATTCTGTGTACCCAACAGAGAGCAAAAAAATTTCATTCCTTTAAGGGTTTATCATGCAAAACATCGAAGAAATTCAGATTTGAACACCTATTTAGAGATTGATCCCAAAACTCACTTTTACACCACAGATCTACGTTGAGAACCTATAAAATTCAGGGAACAAGAATAACACAACCCAGAAACGCATAAAACTCACGCCTTAGCCCAAATTCCCATAGACGGTGCCAGTTGGTAAAACATGAAACCAACACCTAATTTAAACACGCAAAGATGGGGTAGAAAATCGACCTGTGAGCTCGAGAATTCTTAATATGAACTAGAACTTCTAAACACTTGGAGAATATCAGATATTTCTATTCAAATTGTCAGCCAGCCTCCAAAGAGGATTACATGGAGTATATATAAGAATTACAAGGGCAAATGGTACAATGGTTTTCTCACATTTCTCACGTATTCTGCACGTACTAACATTGGCGGCGGTCACTATCCAAAAAGTTACTCAATCCTAACTAACTTGCAGCTTTATGATTGAGGTGTTGCGGGTCGGCGCTGCGCTGGTCGGGCCATTAGATATCTGCGCTGGAGTTTCGTTCTCTCATTCTCTTTGTTCATGTGAGTGACTCTGGCTGCGCAGGCTTGCTCTCTTAGGTAATAATCTCAGAGTTCCACTTATGTGCCTTTTTAGCCGGTCTTCAATCAAGTCTACGCTATTAAGTTATACTTGTTCGTGTAGGGAGTCTCGCCAGCGCAGACTCTCTCTCTCAAAGACTGGTCTTCAAGTTCCACTATCATGCCTGCGCAGTTAGTACAACTCTGCAATTTATAGGCATATATATGTAAGTAAACGCTTGTCATATATCCTGTGCTGCTGATAGATTCTTACCTCTCATCACCCATTTTCCTTTTGGGGACGTCCCACTCCAATAGTCTCATTTCTATTTTTGGTAATGATTTTACACTATAAATAATGTGGTCCAACACACCTTTACTCACTTTTACACTCAAAAACCAAGTTTCTTAATCTCCGTGCCCAAATGAAATTGGACTAATGAACTGGGATGGAGGGAATACTAAAAATAAAAATAAGTTAATATTAATGGGATACTCCAAAAAGAAAAATAAGACAATAATAATAATGGAATAGAGAGCACCTAATAATAATAATAACGGTTAATTGTCCCTAAATACACCACCTTTCCTTGAATTCTACAATTGCACATCACCTTTAAAATCCGCCCCTAAATACACAACCTTTCCTTGAATTCTACAATTGCACATCACCTTTAAATCCGCCCTAAAATACATCACTTTTATATTTTTTCTATTTTTGCACATGACTAAAAAATCCTCAAGAAATAAATTAAAGTGTTAATTTATAAATTTAAATATCTTTATAGCAGTGGAAATATAATAAAATAAAATTCTTTATTTATTTTTATAAAGAATTTTATTTTATTATATTTCCGCTGCTAAAAAGATATTTAAATTTATATTTAACACTTTAATTAGATTAGGTGTTACCACTTTATATGACGTGGCTTCCAGATTTGCAAAACTGTGTCGTTTTGAATGTTATGATCGTATGTGTTACCATTTTATTAACGTGGACAATAATTGCATGTTCCACACTAAGTATACTATGTAAGCTCATCTCCAGATTTTGCCTTGAAATGCTTGGAAGCTCTTTGCCACGTGTAACCATCTTGATGCGCCAAATGTCATAAATGTGTGGTCTAGATTTGGACCTACAGATTTATTATAAGCTTGGATACTACAAGAATCCAACTATATATATATATATATATATATATATATATATACTCCCTCCGTCCCAATATTCAAGTCTCCTATTCCTTTTTGGGCCGTCCCAATATTCAAGTCTTCTTTCCTTTTTTGGCATAAATTACACTACAATTACTTCAATTAATTAGCTATTCTCTCTCTTTCTTAACTTTAATCTCTCTCTCTCTCTCTCTCACTCTCTTTCCCAAATCTGACACTCTCTCTCTCTCTTCGCCTCTTCTTTCTCTCGGACGCCTCACCAGTCACCACCACCGTTCCTCTTCTCTCCCGGTGACCGCAGCGACAAGGCGCGCCGCCTTCGCCTCTGATCTTCTCCGCCTCCACCGACTCCCTCTCCCAGACACATCCGCGCAGCCAGCCGCCGCCCGTTTTTCTAGCGGCGGCGCTGCCCTCTGCAAAAGGCGAAATGCACCGACTCCAACGCCAACGCCTCCGCCGCCTCCACCATGCTCCAGCACCGCCTTCTACCGCCTGCACCGCGGCAGATCTGCTCGAATAATATAGGGACGAAGGTGGAGGTCCTGCTGCCTCGCCGGAAATCGAGCGCAGAGGGCTTCACCGCCGCACCGTTCAAGCGTCCACTCCGCCGCGACTCATCCACTTCCAGTCGCCGGAGGGCTTCTGCGACCACAATTTCCTCTACCTTCTCCTCGTCTTGGTTGTCTTCTTTAAATTTCCTCTCAAGGCCAACAGCTAATTACAGAGAGAGAGAGAGAGAGAGAGAGGGCAGAAAAATTGGATCTTGGACAACTATATTTCGTTTTCCGCTCATAATTTTCGGCCACATTTTGATGGTAATGCTTCACTGGATCTGGGTTTTCTTGGTTTATGCTGCTTGATTTTGGGCTCGATTTTGAGAAATTGAGTGTGAGGAAGAGAAATGGAGAGAATGACAGTGAAGAGGAAGGGGGAATTGTGACGCCGACCGAAGAAAGAATAAGGGCGGCGACTCGCCGGCCCCTCAGTAGCGGCGGCGGCAGATTCCAGATGGAGGAGGAAGTTTTGGGGCTAAAGAGAGAGAGAGGCGCATAGCTCTAGACTTGATTAGTCAATTTAATTAAGAAATAAAATAACATTAATTAAAGCACTAATTATGTGGTCCCTACTAATTTAACATCAACTTTACCTCTCCTAAATACCCGTGCCCAAAACAAAGGAGACTTCATTATTGGGACGGAGGGAGTATAATTTTAAACTTTATAAAGAATTATATATAAAAAGATATTTAAATTTATAAATTAACACTTTAATTTATTTCTTGAGGAATTTTTAGTCATGTGTAAGAATAGAAAAAAATATAAAGGTGATGTATTTTGGGACGGATTTAAAAGTGATGTGCAATTGTAGAATTTAAAGGAAAGATGGTGTATTTAGGGACGAATTTTAAAGGTGATGTGGAATTGTAGAATTCAAGGGAAGGTTGATGCTAGTAGGGACGGAGTAGTTGCAAAAACAAATTTAAATCCACATTCTAGAAGAAGCGGGAAAAACCCCGCCCCCGACCGTCTCTCCCGGTGCACAACCACTAGATCTTCTGAATGCACTTCTGAATTTCAATTTGAACAGTTGAATTGTGCTACAGATTTCCAATCACATCACACCATAATCGCTGCCGCTCTAAACGCAAACAGTTGGTGTAACGAAGGAGAAATTCTGGTAAGTAATGTCGAAATTCGATTACCCCAGGCTTCCCCGCCACGACATCGTCGTGGTACTGGCGGAGTCCCAGATCGCCGCCGTGTCGGAGGCCGACCTCCACCGCCCCGACCCCGACTTCATCTGCAAACTCTATTCTCATATACTCATCTATATGGACATTCTCAAGTAAGCTGAACATCCTAACCCTAAATCTCCAATCAATTGTACATTTCTTGCTTTCAAGTTATTGTTTATGAATCTACAGGGACGATGAGGAGCAGATGGAATTCGAGGCGCTGGAGCATCTTGAAAACCCCGAACACCACATGCACTCGGTTCGGATCATGAATTTGTTCGTCAAACTTCGACAGCTTTTGGCGGCTATAAGATGTCCCAAATCCTTCACCCCGAAAGACTTGATAAAGCCGGATCCCGACCGCACCGAATGCTTCCTCGGCGCCCTCCTCAATTTTCACCTCCACAGGTGGAAATATTTTTTGTTGTTTTTTTTTAAGGGTAATTGCACCTAAATAAACAAACGCTTACCAAATTCTAGTTTTGTTCATGAACTAAAAATCGTACCTCTAAATACATGAACTGTCAATTGTTCTGGTTTTACACACGGCTGTCAATTGCCTCAAAAATAATACTGAGGTGGATGCTTGAAATGTTTACATGGCTTAAACAACCGACGTAGTTTTGGATGTCTATGCCACTTCACCTAGTCACGGAAGATTTCATTTGCGACTTTAGCTAGCCACGATCACATAATTCGCCAAAAATTAAAAACCTTGTGAAAAATCAGATAATTCAAAGTTTGTGTTTTTGGAGTCAAAAATTTTAGTTCATGTGTGAAATCAGAATTTTGGTGAAAGTTCGTGTATTTATGTGCAATTACCCCCATTTTTTTTAATCCCCGGTGATCACGAAACCAGTTTGTTATCATAATTCAGTACTGATATAACTGTTAGGAATTGGAGTGGTGCATAATTTGCACTAATTATCTGTTTAGGCACGCAAAAATGGAGCAATTGAAGCCTGTTTTCGATGATCTGGAGCATTTTGAGCAGCAGAAGCTAGCTGCTGAAGCTAGAATATTGCAGGTACTTTATGACGTTTATGCTGGTGTTTGAACAGGAATTTATTGGTACACTGGATTTATATGTTAATTATCTTAATATATCTCAGCTGAAAGCGGAGATAGCAGAGCTTGAGGAGTTGAGAGAGAAGGAGCTGCCGCTTGTACAAGAAGTGAGTTTCAAGATTAAGGAACTGCATCAGACTGTTGATGAACTCAACAAGCATCAAGCAACTTTGAGGACTACGATTAAACAATTGAAGGAGAAAGGCAAAGAAACTGATGAGAAGGTTTGGCATCTTGCTTGGTGTGTCTCTTTATTGTTAACTTGTTTTTTTTTTATGTGAAATACTCTGATCAGCGATACATTTTTTATAAGGTTTTGCTTTATCCATTTACAGTTTTACAGTTGCCTTTGTGATTTTCATATTTTGAGCAAAGTCCTATTAGCTTTTTCTTGGAATACATGCTTTAGTTTTCACCTTGTCCCCATCTTATTTAAAGGCTTGATGTGGACACAATAAACCAGGATCCTTCTGATTGGATGCTTTTCTTATCAGATCTCTAATGCAGAATTTGCTCTGGTTCAAAGTGTTCAAGAAAATGCTAGTTTACGTTCTAAAATCGTACAATCACCCGACAAGCTCCAGGTAATGTCTATATCATTTGTTGTCTAAATCTCTACTAAATTTGATGAAGTATAATTTATATCTGTAGATGTTCAAAATATTTTCAAACGAAAGTTAGCTAAGTTGCGTTTGATTATATGCTGCTTCCATTGGAAGCTGCCTGGCATCATATTACATGGCAACGCTGTACCTTTGAAAGCCAGATTTTTCAGCCAGACATAGTTTAGTTGTATGAACCACAAGTTGTAGTTCATGATAGAGCTATTTAAGCATAATAATAATGTCATTTTCCTCACATGAATCTTGATTGGGTTTTGCTTTTGTGGTCTACTTACTTAATAGGTCAGTAACATTATGAGGGACGAATCATCATTGGTTTTAGGTCACATAGGAATTTTGTGTGTTTTCTATTGTTTATTATTAGTCTTTGACTTTGATATGCACAAACAAGTCCTATTATGCTTGCTGTGTGATTTTATGAATTAGCTTACACCTTAAGAATTACACTTCTATTGTCTTGTTTTTTTTTCAGATTAGCAGATGTTAATTTGTGACCAAAGTAGGTGCACTTGTCAATTCTCCATTATGACTGAGCCTGATCTTTATGGTCTCCACCTTTTGTTGTTCTTTATTTTCTTCGCTGTTCATGTTCTTTCTGTTTGTGCATTGTCATCTGTTGAGTTTGAATGGGTTATCTTTACATACTCCAAAAGAGGAACAAGAAGTTCTAAATTTCCGTCTGGGAATTGTATTTACATATCGCATTTCATACCTGAATATGTTCATCCTTAGTAGGTGAACTGATGATAGTAAGGACTGCACTGAATCCTAGATTATCTTTTTTATTTCTTTTTAAAAATTTTCAGAGGGCTTTGGAGGAGAAAAAGTTGGCCCTAGCTGAGGCAAAAGATGCTGAAAGAGCTGCAACACAATCATTTCAGGATAAGACTGCCAAGCTTGAGGCCTATGCTAAGGTCTTCTGTGTTAAGAACTTCTATGTTACTCATTTATGGTTGGTTTGGTACGGATGATTAGGGTAATATACATATATATATATATATATATATATATATATATACATATATATAACACCCTAATATCTTGTTTGATACAAACCACACAGCCCTTTGTAAATCAAAAGTCCGAAAATATTATACAGATTTGGGTGATTCTATATACCATACAAATCATAATTATAACCATTATTAGCTTTATATAATCTTAACACATATCAACAACAATTATATTTTAATGCATTCTACCAAACATGATATTAATATAACATATTGTAAAAGACAATCAAATATATCACATCTTATCCCGTATCCCATACCATGTATCAAATGAGTTCTTAATGGTTGAAACTATAGAAAAAATGCTGACTGGACCATACTGTGAAGCATGTAGATGCATTACTACAGTTCTATTTATGATATTATTTGAAAAACAAATATATTTATTCATTGTATTTTCTTTATGAACTGCAGTGAGATTGATGAGATCTTTTTTTCTGATCCTCAGGCTTGTAAGAAAATCTCTAAGCACTTTAGTCAGATGCAGGCTGTACAAGAGCAGGTTTTAGCTTTTCTGTTTGTCCAATACCTACACTCCATATTTTTCTGAAATTATTATATCGTCCCAACTGGCATTTGGAACATGTTAAAACAATTATCCATGTAATCAAGTGGTCTATTTTAAGTTTGTTACGTGAATTGTTATGGCCGTCTTACCAACAGGTAAGTTCTGCAAAGTCAGTTGAGAAAGACGTGAAGGTCCTCAAAAGTAAGCTTAGTGATGAAGATGTTCTAGTTAAATCACTGGAAGCAAGACTTGTGGAATTGCAATCAAAAGGTGGGACATATTTTAAACTGTTTTCTGTTATCATCGTTTCTTCAATCTGATTCCTCAATTTGGACCGTTATTCAGCGGACCAGCTAAAAGATTTCAAGAGGCAACTGGAGAAAGAGAAAGCTGCACGCCAAGAAGAGGCAGATAAGGAGGTAAATAATGTTGAATCTGAAGTGGAATCAAAGAGGCGTGCATTAGAATTGAGGCAGAAACAGGTGGAATCTGTGGTTGCTGAGGTAGGTTTATATATGAATTGTTTTGGTGGCTCGTGTTGTGTTTTGGACTTGTGACCAGTTTTACATTTTACGTATGTCAACATTTTGCAGTCGGATACTATAAATTTGAAGAGAAAAAATACGAGGGAGGAAGCAGACACTAAAATTCGAGAATTAGGCCTTAAATCAGAAGAAATTTTGTCAGAGGTACTTATTTTCATAGATGCTCTTAACTGTGTGAGTTGCTATAACTATGTTCATATTCTGAATGCAACCAGTCTATATTTTATTATTTTAAACTATTTTCGTGAGAATAATATCAGTGTGAACTTTCTTTTGCTGATAATTTATGTTGCAAGTGAATCTTGAACTTAGAGTTTTGTAGTGAAGACATAGAAATCCTAGTGGAATAGGGCAACTCAACTAGCCACTGATTTGGAGTAGACTCTGCAATTTATGTTATGTTTTGTGGGTTATTCTTAACTTATAGCTCGGACTTTCACATATGGTGACTCTTTAGCCCGAATTTACAAATATGTGAGTATAATACTATATACTTATCTTCATTGTTCACTTAATAGTCCAAGTCAAAATTTCCGGCCAACTAAAGCTGATATGTAATTCTAGAAGCGGATTTGGCATATAATGGAATGGGAATGAAGCTGATGTATCCATTGAAAAAAATGACAATATTTCCTCTCCGAATGTAATGATCTGGAGAAATGACTTCCCGTCATGGCTCCTAGATATTGCTCATTCCGATATATAAAATTTGAGTTTTTCCTCTCAAAAAACAAAAAAAACTTTTAGTGATGCACTTCACCTTCAATTAACGAGAAATTTTGAGTCGAGCCATTAAGTAAATTTGAGCTAACAGGTGTCACCATGGAGTCAAAGTTCAAACTATAATATAAGAATTAACTTTATTCTTTTTGTTAATTTGTGTCTGCTCAATGTTGTCTTTTTCTTCCCCTTGAATTGTAATTGTTTATGCAGTTCGAGAAGTATTCAAAATCGATAAGCAACTTGCTAGCATCGAGTGGACAAGAGCACGAAGCTATTCGTGGAATGAGCTAAGAATTTTTACGCAACACAATCAAAAATGTTCCTGTAGTATCATGTATATTCGATCTACCCTTTGACTCTTTAAATTTTATCATGTATTACAGTGTTAGTATAGTTTTTTTTTTCTTCTTTTTTAAAAGAGGATTAACAATGCTTCCTCATTTCCCCTTTGATGATTCGAACCCCTTATCTATTGATTGGAGGGGAAACATTTTATCAATTGAGCTACGTTTTGTTATCTAGAATAGTTTATTTAGAGCATTTTATATTAGTATATTTTATTTAGGGGTTATTGCCGTAAAATAAATCAAGTTTGTCAATTTTCTGGTTTATATCATCAATTTTTTTTTTGGGGTAATTGCCCATAAATATATTACCTTTTCTCATTTTTTGGAATTGCACATCACCTTTAAAATCCGCCCCATAATACATAACCTTTCTTTTTCTTCTGGAATTGCACATGGTCAGCCAACCACCAACCGAAAAATGACATGAATGCCGAAAACGCCATATATACATGTCGGAAAAAAAAATAAAAAATTAATTGATGTGACATCCATATAGATTTTTTTTTGCTATTAAATTTGAATTTCCACAATACTCCCTTCGTCCCGCGAGTCTTGACACGTTTGGGTTCGGCACGGGAATTAAGGAGTTGTAGATTAGTATTTTAAGTGTGTAATTAATAAAGTATAAAATTGTAAAGTAGGAGAGAGAAGGTAATAAAAGTGATAAAGTATGAGAGAGAGAATATAATAAAGGTGATAAAGTAGGAGAGAGAATGTAATAATTATTACCAAAAAAGGAAACGTGTCAAGATTCGTGGGACGGCCCAAAAAGGAAAACGTGTCAAGATTCGTGGGACGGAAGGAGTATAAAATTAAGGCATTAATTTCCCAAATCTCCAATTTCCCCTAAATCCCCTAGTTTTACAATTTCCCCATTCGCAACAAATTGTCGAACGGATGGATCTTTATTGGCTTGCGCCGAACCCGATGGTTGGCCTCCTGACATCGCTAATCGCAACCTTCCCTCACTAGAACAGCAATTTCTCATCATCCCTGCAGTTCTACCATAATCAACAACACGATAACAATAAATGCATTTAAACCAGCCAAAAAAGGATTATATCAATTAAATTTTCAGCATAGTAGGCCCTGGATAAAGAAAGCAACCCACGCCAAATGCATAATGAATAATTCAAATTGTCAGCTTGTTCGCTTTAATTGAGTTTGTAGAATCTATGCAAATTAGCAGTTGATGTTAGGGAAAAGATCACAATCTAAGTTAAATCAACGGCGACACGTTCGTCTCCATGCCTGGTTCGTCCCGTGCGCCAGAGCCTTGGTCGTCGGTTCGTTGCGTGCGCCGGAGCCGTCGCCGCTGGTTCGTGTTGGTGTAATCGCTAGAGCAAGTGTAATCATCGGAGCTGTAGCCTTTCTTGGTGTTGGTGTAATCTGATGTGAACCTCGCCGGTAACCTCTTGAACTTCACCGGAATGAACAAATAAATACGCGCGGAAGACTTGAAACGAGAAATAAAGTAAAGATAAAGTGTGGAATTTTGTCCCAAAACCCCTGACCTAATCTACGAAGTTTCCTAGAGAACGTCTCTAAACCCCAACGATGTGATCGGTACAGCAACTCGAAGACGTTGAATGACACACGACGAGGGATGATGAACTCGCCGATACGCCGATAAATTGAATTTGCTTGGGCAAAATTCAGGAAGAACTCGTAGTTCTCAAGAGAGATTAACTCACAAATATCATATATCAAAATTAGTTAGGTTTTTCGTTCACATGTAGCCATATATATAGGCAAACTAAAACCCTAATCTAATGAAGGAAATAAACTACAAACAAGGAAACTTAAAAACAAGGAAACAAAGAAATTTGATCAGCAAGCTAAAATAACCCTAGCTAGAAATCCAGCTCTGTACGCTCTGCTATGCACGTCCGCTCTGCTCTAGTGCCGTCTGCTCTGTTCTGGAAGTTCGCTTTGTCGGGACGGTTCCTCTGCTCTGGCAAAGCCGAGGTTCCTCTGTCGGGATGATTCCTCTGCTCGGGACGATTCCTCTGTCGGGACGATTCCTCTGCTCGGAACGATTCCTCTGCTCTGGCAAAGCCGAGGTTCCTATGTCGGGATGATTCCTCTGCTCGGGACAATTTCTCTGTCGGGACGATTCCTCTGTCAGATCCGCTGCTCTGCTCGGTTCCGCTGCTCTGCGGACTCCTCTGCTCTGGCACTTTTAATTTCTCTGGCGAGTGCATGACTTCGCTGCTCTGGCCTTTTGATTTCTCTGCTCTGGCCTTTTGATTTCTCTGGCGAGTGCATGACTTCGCTGCTCTGGCCTTTTGATTTCTCTGCTCTGGCCTTTTGATTTCTCTGGCGAGTGCATGACTTCGCTGCTCTGAAAAGTCCGCTCTGGCGCGAACTTAGTTCTGCGCGGGCTGCATCATTCCCCTCTTCTTGAAGAGGATTTGTCCTCAAATCCAAGTCGTGAATGCCAATGCCGGGATCAAAAATCAGATCTTCGATTATTGCAAGAAACGATTGATGGACCCTAGCTGTTCTCTCTTGTCCATCATTCATCTTGCCGGGATCAAAAACCATATGCTTCGGCTCAAACGCTGAATTTTCTTGAACTTTGAACATGCCGAAAGTGTTGTTGAAAATACCTCCATGCCTCTTCTCTCTTCCGAACAGCCATGTAGTTAGCATCGGCGCTGCATCACCAAAGATTTCCCTTTCAGGACCCCTCACCAACTTCATCAGCATGGTGTCGCCAAAATTATTCTGCCATTGCAGCTGATGTAGCGTGAAAAAGGTCAGTTCGAACTTATTTGCACCATCACAGCGCTGCTCCTGTTCAATACCCATAGCTTGCAGGCAAAGCCTGTTGCGTCGAAAATAGATGAAGTAGACTTCTCAAGCACTTCCTCACGTGAATCCTCATCCTTGATATCCACCACAACTTCCACTGCAACCTTCGTCTCCGTTAGATTCATACATGCCTCATCTTTGATAGCAACAACCTCTCTATCGACTTGCACCACAACTGCCACTTCTTCGTCGGTCTCCTCCAATTTTGGCATATCAGGATCGGCCTCCTTACCCGCAGTCACCACCACCTCACGATCATCTCTCATGATCATAACTGGTGAGCCCGAACTCTCACTCATACGATGTCCGAATCCCTGATACATGAACCACGTTGTAACTCGATGGCAACCATCGGAAACTGTCGGAGTACCTTGATGTGCTGAATTCACACCCTCGGTCCGAGACCGAAAGAACTGCTTCTTGTCATCACGTGGCAGCGCCTCACTTGTCCATTGATTCCCTTTAAACGAGGAACCACTAGAAAATGGTTGACACTGCCTCCAAGTGCCCTGATTCTCATAGATCCAATCATCCCACTCCCTTCCACAAGAAACATTGTTCAACTTGATATCCTCATGATCCCTTGCGCCACTTCGACCACGGCCGCCTCGAGTCGAAGTGGAATGAGATTGCTCAAAAAACTGGTCCATCCTCTCATGGAGAGGCTTAAATGCATCCTTTACCATTCTCTGCATCTCGTCCTTCATATACATCAAATCAGCGTCGGTAATACTCCAGTCGGATGGAAATTCCTTGTTAGACATGGTCGGAAAAAAATTCTCACAGGAAGGTATATGGACATACGACAAGGATGAAAAGACTGAAACCCTAACCCTAGAATGAACAGACACATGCGAACTGAAAAACAAAGACGCAGAAACCCTAGAAAACTCACAAGAATATATATGGAAACCAGAAACCCTAGCAACGTCTACCCTTGAAAGAAGACAGAACGAAACCTAGATAATTTCGACCCTTACGAAACCTGGAAAATTTTGACCCTTACGAAATCTGGAAAACTGATACCAACTAAGTTCTGTCTGCGCGTACTTATTTGTTCATTCCGGTGAAGTTCAAGAGGTTACCGGCGAGGTTCACATCATAATCGCTGGAGTTAGGGCAGTGTGGGGCAGATCGCTAGACGCTAGGACAATTGTGGAGCAGATCGAAATTCAAGTCTGGACGCTAGAGCAATTGTAAAAAGTGGTAAATTATAAAACTAGGGAATTTTGGGGAAAATTGGAGATTTGAGAAATTAATGCTTTAATTCTATATTTTGGAAATTCGAATTCAATAGCAAAAAAAAAATCCTACATGGATGCCGCATCAATTAAATTCTTTTTCGGCGTGTATATGTGGCATTTCCGGCATTCACGTCATTTTACGGTTGGTGGTTGGCTGACCATGTGCAATTCCAGAAGAAAAAGAAAGGTTATGTATTATGAGGCGGATTTTAAAGGTGATGTGCAATTCCAGAAAATGAGGAAAGATAATGTATTTAGGGGCAATTACCCCCCCCCCACTTTTTTTGCCAAAAAATACATGAATTTGTAATTTGTTCTGAATTGTCCCACCATGTATAATTTCGCCCAAATTAATCTGAGGTGGCAGTCGAATTGCCAATGTGGCTACTGGAATTGCCAAATCACACACTTCTCTCTCTCTCTCTCTCTCTCTCTCTCACACACACACACACACACACACACACACACACCCACTGCGCCTCACACACACACACGCGCACAGCCCCCAGCCCCTTCTTCCTTCTCCGGCGACGGTAGCGTCGCCGCCAGCGCCGCCGCCACCCTCTCATCCCATAACCACCCCCCTCTCTCTCTCTCACCGCCTCTCTCTCTCTCTCCTCTGCACACACATACACAACCATAGCAGCAGCCGCCGACGAAGCGACGACCGCCGCTGCACATCTCCCTCTCCCTCGCTCGTCTCTTCCCTACTTCGATCGAAACGACGGTAGAGCCGTCGCCGCCGAGCCCTAGGCTCCCAAACCCTAGATCCCTAAATCCAGCCACCCTTTTCCCCAAAATTTCCAGTGACGGCTCGGCGGGAAAACTGGAGAGAAATGAGGAAGAAGTAATGCAAGACAAGAAAGAGAATAGCTGCTGCATTATCACCTTGTTTTTCAGGTTATATTTTTCTCCTGCTGCTGCTGTTTCTTTATTTCAATTTGGGGTTTAATTTCGCCCAAAATGGATTTGATGTGGATGATAATTGAGGCTTATCTGTTGTTGTCGAGAATTTTCTCTTACCGTCGGTCGAGAGAGAGGGGGGAGGTGCTGCTGTCAGTGGAAGAAGAAGGCAGCGACGCTGCTGCTGTCTCCGACGAATGGCGGCAAAAAAGATAGGGAGACGCAGTGACTGTAGGCGGCTCGGCCGCGGCGGCGGCTCTACCATCGTGCCTAATGCATGTCGGTCGAGAGAGAGAGAGAGAGAGAGGGGGGGGGGAAGCGGAAGCGGTGAGAGAGACAGAGAGACAAGGAGTGGTTATGGGATGAGAGGGCGGCGGCGATGAAGAAGGGGGTGGGGCTGTGCGTGTGTGTGTGTGTGAGGCGCAGTGGGTGTGTTTGTGTATGTGTGTGTGTGTGTGTGTGAGAAGAGAGAGAGAGAGAGAGAGAGAGAGAGAGAGAGAAAAGTGTGTGTACGTGTAATTTGGCAATTTCGACAGCCACGTTGGCAGTTCCGGCTGTCACATTGGCAATCCGACTACCACTTCAGATTAATTTGGGCGAAATTATAAATGGTGGGACAATTCAGAACAAATTACAAATTCATGTATTTTCTCGGCAAAAAAAAAGGTGATGATATAAACCAGAAAATTGACAAACTTGATGTATTTTATGGCAGTAACCCCTTTTATTAATGGTATTTTATACTCCCTCCGTCCATGAAAGAACTTCCTAGGAGGGAGTGGCACGGGTTTTAATAAAATGTTGTATAGTGTATTGAGAGTGGAGAAAAGGTTGTAAAGTGTATTGGGAATTGTGAAAAAGTATTAATAATTTATTGTTTTGTTTTAATTAATGTTATTTGAAGAGAAAATTGATGCTGCATCCAATTAATTTATTGGGAATTGTGCAAGGTTAAATTATTAACTAATTATCGTTTTATTAACCTCCAATTAAAAAGGGTTTTTAATTTATGTTTATTACAAATTCACTAACTATCAGAATGCGATAAATTAAACAATCAGTAAATGACTTTTTGAGAATAAAATAATGGCACACATCCACTTTCATAGATAGAGGGAAAAGTTTACATTTGGGAACGTGTAGAGTTTCCCACCAGATTTCTAAGCTATACTATTCACTCCTAACACTATATAACTACAAACATGAGCAAAAAATTTACAGATTACTGCTGCAATAAAAAAAAGCCTACGAGAAAAAAAGGAAGATACATATCCAAGCAGTACAACAACAGCAGCCAATCTTCAAGATGTTACCAGCAAACAGGAAGAAGAAGTTGTCCATGGATCAAAAAAACTGTCTAGCACAATTCCTACTCCAAAATCAGCAGCTTGATGGAACTATACGTCACAAAGCTCAAAAAGAGGCTGCACAAATGTATGGATTAACCACAAGGTCAGTTAGAACAATTTGGATGGAAGTAAAGCATCAACAATCTCAAGGTATTCCAGTGCATTTTCAGCAGAGAAGCAGAGGCATCATACATAAAGATAAGTGGAAAATTGATGAAGAGAAAATTAGAAACTTATCTGTTTTAGAGAGGTCTACTATCAGGAAGATGGCAAAAAAACTGAATGTAAGTAAGAGTTTGCTGGGCATTTGGATAAAAGAGAAGCTAATTAGGCCTCACACTAGTGCTATAAAACCAGCACTTAGTAAGGTAAACAAGCTTGCTAGACTCAAGTTTGCCTTGAGTCACTTGAGATTTGATGATGATACTTTGAAATTTCAATCTATGAGGAATGTAATCCACATAGATGAAAAATGGTTTTTCATGACGAAAACTACCGACAGATATTATCTCTTACCTAATGAGATAGAGCCACACAGATCATGTCAAAGTAAGGTTTATTCAGAAAGTTATGTTCATGTCCGTGGTTGGCAGGCCACACTTTTCTAGTGAAGGGGAATGCCTTTTTGATGGGAAATATGGCATTTTCCCATTCACAACGCAGGAGCCAGCAAAGAGAAAGTCAAAAAACAGGAGCAAAGGCACATTAGAGACAAAGGCCATTCAATCAATCACTAAAGAAGTGATAAAAGCCTGTTTAATCAATCAGGTACATGTTATCAGTGAAGTTTACTTTTTTCATACAAGAGCTATCAGAATTTGTTGATTCATCATCTAGCATTACAGATTATTCCTGCCATCAAGGCTAAGTGGCCAACTACCGAGCCTAAGGAAATCATCATACAACAGGACAACGCATGACCACACATCTTAGCAACTGACAAAGACTTAATTGAAGCAGCAAACACAGATGGGTTCAAGATTAGTTTGATTTGTCAACCACCAAACAGTCCAGATACAAATATCAACGACTTAGGGTTCTTTAGAGCCATACAGAGCTTACAAGATGACAAGATGGCAAACACAGTGGATGATCTATTGAAGAATGTGCTCTCATCATATCAAGAGTTAACACCACAAACTCTAAACAATGTCTTTCTAACCCTACAAGGCTGTTACATAGAAATCCTCAAGGTAAAAGGTGGGAATGACTATAAAATTCCACATATGAAGAAGGGAAGACTCTCAAGAATGGGGCTACTGCCAGAATGCATTGAAGTTCCTGAAGTGCTAGTTAAGGAGAGTTTGGAGTACCTTATGCTGCCAGAGAATGAAACAGGTAATAACTATGACCTCAGTAGACTCACAACTCATTATGGCTACTAAGTAAGGAAGGTTACAACATTAGTTCATAATAGTTCACTGAATTTCTGTATTTGAACTATGTTGTTGAACTTTTGTTTTTTGTGCCACATTTTCCTCATGTAAATGCATATCTTCATGGTTTATTTAAGTGTTGACATTGGCCATAAGTTCATAGAGGTTGCTACTAATATGACATAGCTAATTAAGTCTCAGAAATCATTAAATGATTCATCATAGACTACTCTGCATATTTAAAACCATCCATCTAAGAACATTATAACCTAGTGAAGCACAAATGCCACAAGATATACTCACAACACCAACATATCATGACAAATGCCACAAGATATCGTCACAACACCAACATAGATTCATCACGGATCTCAGAAATCCATATGGATTCATCACAGATCTCAGAAAATCAACAGATCATATTCAGAACAACAGATATGATCACAGATCTCAGAAAAACCAACAGATATTTCATCACAACATATATGATCACATATCTCAGCAAAACCAACATAGATTCATCACGGATCTCAGAAATCCATATGGATTCATCATAAATCTCAGAAAATCAACAGATCATATTCAGAACAACAGATATGATCACAGATCTCAGAAAAACCAACAGATATTTCATCACAACATATATCATCACATATCTCAGCAAAACCAACATAGATTCATCACAGATCAGGCAAATACATTAAAGATCTCACCAATGTTACAGATCTCGAATGTAATCGAGCATGTCCTTTTTAGAGGCCCAAGGCCCGCGGGTGACAATGGGGTACCGAACCAGATCCTGCCATGGGGATAGTGCATGGTCAAATGGATAGATTTCCTCAGTGGGACCTTCAACAGCCGGCGGCGGCGCCTCCAGAGCACGGACAGATTCCTCAGGCTTTTTTGAGTCAACGGTCGGCGGCGGCGTCTCAGTAAAACGCCGATCGTTGAAATTCTTCGAAGGCGATGAGTTAACGGCCGTGGGTGGCGCCGCCGGGCCATGGACGTCGGTTGTACCACCGGGCTCCCCCATTTCCGTTTCTGGAACAACGGTATCATCTCCCATCTCCGTTTCTGGAACAACGGTATCATCCCCCAAATCCACCCAACACTCCTCGCCTGTAAGAGTATCGGAGGCAGGGGAATGAGGGGGTGACTGAGACATCGGCGGCGGCGAAGGAAAGGGTTAGGGTTTGAGAAGTGGGAAGAGAGGAAGACGGCGAGTGAGAGGAATTAGGGTTTGAGTTCAATGTGAACTGTGAAAATCGAGAGAGTGAGACTTTATCGATTTTGAGAGATTTAATGAGAAAGAGAGAGAGAGAGAGATTTAATTCGAGTGATTCACAGATTTAATTAGTGAGACAGATTTTAATTCGAGAGAGAGAGAGAGATTTAATTTGAGATTGATTCCCAAATTTAATTACTTTGTTAATAAAGTAAGTTTAATGTGTGGGCCATATTAGGTTTTAGTGTAAATAAAATGAAAAAATAAGGGTAAAAGGGGTATTTTTTAAGTGGTGGGGTATTGTCCCAAAATAGGAAAAAGTAGGAAGTTCTTTCGTGGACGTCCCGAAATAGAAAAATAGGAAGTTCTTTCGTGGACGGAAGGAGTATTTTATAGTTGTGACGTTAAATTGGAAAGGCTAGTATTTCTTTACAAAATGCAGTCCGACTACAAAATACAACTCAAAATTATGAGTATTGTAACTTGAGTAGTTCTATTATATCGTAAGGATGAACGTAGAAACTATGTTTGTTTATACATGCAATAATATTTACTTGTTTATATAATAGTAATCCTTATGTTATGGTACTACTTAGTATATGTATAACCTTCTTGTGCAAACGATAGAGCATACATACATTTGTGATCTTGTTTGATTTTTTGTTAATCTAAAGTTTTTTGTTTTTTATTTTTTTAATTTGAACCTCATATATATAACAAAAATAGATCTTTTTTATATATAATTTTAAATTAAAAAAAAGGATTCTTATTTTATATTTTATGTAAATGCTCTCTTGGTCTTCCAAATAAAAAGAAAATAGATATTGAGATTGATGAAAAAATAAAAAATAAGAATAAATCACATAATATTATTGGTAGGATATCGTCTAAAATTAAAAAGATAATTTTATTTGAGAATCGAATTAAAAATAAAAATTAAAAAGTTATTTGAAAAATGCAGGGACTGGGATTATATCATTTATGAAATCCTCGTTTATGTGATCACCAATATTTTTTCCAAACTTTCTAACTCAGACAGCCTAGCCTAAAATCGAAAATTAAATATAGCACCAACTTTCTAGCATAAAGAAAATCTAAGCTGGATGTTCTGTGCCGAATAAACCAATTTATAAAGAAACAAATGATTTAAGAAGCTGCTTTATCTGTATATGTAGTAGGTAATGTAAAACTAAAAAGTCACGAATATGAAATTTACTAGATCATGATAGTAAGATCATAGTAAATCAATGAGTATAGTATATTTTTCGTAATCAACATTAATAATACAAATAAAGTTTAATAAATTTCCTCATTCCCAAAAATTAGAAACTTTCACTTTATCCAGCTTGAAAAAAAGGAAAAAGCAAATTCGACTCCCACCCCAGCCCAGTGTCTCCACTCAGCTCACCCCGCCGCCGCCCCTCCGCTCTCCACCATCGCCCAATATGCGCCTCATCCTCCTCTCCCTCTTCCTCGCGCTCTCACTCTCGTCGGCGCTCCTCGTCAGCTCCCACTACTTCCCCTCCACCCCCTCCGCCGCCTCGCATTCCGACTGGAAGCCCGCCCGCGCGACCTACTACGCCGCCATGGACCCCATCGACGCCGTCGGCGGCGCCTGCGGCTACGGTGACCTCGTGAAAGGTGGCTACGGCAAGGCCACCGCCGCCCTCAGCACCGTCCTCTTCGAGAAAGGCCAGATCTGCGGCGCCTGCTTCGAAATCCGCTGCGTCGAGGACCTCCGGTGGTGCATCCCCGGCACCTCCATCATCGTCACCGCCACCAACTTCTGCGCCCCCAACTTCGGCTTCCCCGCCGACAGCGGCGGCAAGTGCAATCCCCCGAACTCGCACTTCGTCCTCCCCATCGAGGCCTTCGAGAAGATCGCCATCTGGAAGGCCTCCAACATGCCGGTCCAGTACCGGCGGATACGCTGCCGGAAAGAAGGCGGCGTGAGGTTCACAATCGGCGGCGCCGGGATATTTATGTCGGTGCTGATTAGCAATGTCGCCGGCGCCGGAGACCTCTCCGCCGTGAAAATCAAGGGTTCGCGGACGGGGTGGCTGCCAATGGGGCGGAATTGGGGCCAGAATTGGCATTTGAATGCGGATTTGAAGAATCAGCCGCTCTCATTTGAGATCACGAGCAGCGATGGAGTCACTCTGCCATCCTACAATGTCGCCCCCAAGAATTGGGAATTTGGGCAATCCTTTGAAGGTAAGCAGTTCGATTCTTAGGGTTTTGGTTTGGGAAATTGGAATGCGAGGAAGCAGCTGTATGAAATTGAGTTCGATTATTAGATATATTTGGATTTTGATATGTTGTATACTAGTATATGTTTTGCTCTTTTATTATTGCTCCTATTTTTTGTCCACACTGTTTTGGGTTCTATCAGAAAGGGGAAGAATTCATCAAAATTGATTTGAGATTGTCGGCAAGCTCTTAACTTATTCATACAAAGGCGTTATGATACTGATACTATCTGGTGGCTGTGAAAGTGAAATAAATTCTTGAATTTTTTTGTAACGAGAAATAAATATTTTTTAAAAGTTCACATCAAAGTTTTGATTTTTGTCGTTTAACAAATAAATTTAAAAATCAAATGATAATAAATTGTGAACATAAAATTTTTGAATACATACATCAATATATAATACGATTAAGGATTTCTGCGCTCTCCTTAATCCAAGGTCTTAATCCGAGGTCCTACATGGCATATCTAACAATTCAATATTTAAAATCTCTGCAATTCTAAAGCATCTAGGTTAATTCTAACAATTCAATATTTAAAATCTCTGTAATTCTAAAGCATCTAGGTTAATTCTATATCGCTGACGTGACAATATAATTTCACATGTAATAGTAATATATTTTAAAAATAATATAATAATAAAAAAATTTTAATTGTACATTTAAGATTCTACGCCACCTCCATCTCCATTCTAACAAGCAATCTAAATTTGAAAAACTTCTTCTCTCCCGTCTCCACCCCTCCAGTTCCACCCACCGCGACAATCGTTTCCATCCCTCCATTCACCGCGGCGAATCTGCCCCACCGTGCCTGGCATCTCCAAAAAAAAACTATAATATATGTATAACATTGTTTTTTTAATCGATGTGTTATGATCATTCTCTGATTTTGTCATTTAACAAAATTGACGCGGACAAAAAATGAGGAAAATTCAGCCCACATCAATCATTCGTGTTGAGCCCAAAAATGCACGAGCAAGAAATTAACTACCAAAAAAAAAAAAAATGTGTGTTTGCTAAGAAAAAATAAGTGCGCATCTATATATCTTAAAAAGCAAGTTTAATTTGCGAAAAAGTTCCCCTTATTTGATATTTAGAAGGTTTATAAATTTAGGAAAATGGGACTACATAATAATAAATGATAAATTTATTCTTCATCAATCATCAACAAAGTAAAAGAGAAGAAGAAGAGATACGTTCAAATATAAATTTCAATATAATAAAGGGCGAGGGTGCACATTAGCTCCTGGACTATACCCCCTATAGCTTTTACCCCCCATACTCGGTCAAAGCGTGTTGACCTCCTTATAGTCTCGAAAAAAGGATGCAAATAACACCCCGCCCCAAACGAATGTTTAACGCCGTTTTCCCATTTTTTTTGTTTTTTTATTCGCTGTGGGCCCCACCCCACACCGAAATTGTTTAGGGTTTCCGCCTCCATTCATCTGTTGGTATCCGATCAAATTAGTGAGCGGCTTATGCAGCATTGCGGCGGCGGCCGAGGGCGGCGCTGAGGTCGGGAGAAATAGAGATGAATGCTAGGAATTGATGGGAGCCACAGGCTTCACGTGGTTCTGCACGAAGTAGATGATGTCGTTGTAGAGTTTCCTCATGTGCGTGAGCTTCGACATGAGCATGATGTTGTTTCTCCTTAGCCTCTCGTTGTCTTCAGAGAGCGCCGTCAACGATGCAGCGGTGTTGACGTTGTGGTATCCGCCGGCGGTGGGGAACGCCAGCGGCGGCGGTGACTCGGCCCATGGATGGTCGTCCGAATCGGTGGGGGAGATGCTGAGGCGGCTGGGGTAGGGGAAGAAGCCCTGGCCAGTGATGGGGTGGTGGTGGTGCGGCACCTGCGGCTACGACGTTTTCCGGCGGTGGATCTCACAGAGCAGGTGCTTCTCCCCCTTCTTGAAGAAGTCGTTGGCGAACTCCCATCGATCGAGGACGATCTTTCTGAAACCCTAGATGGTTGGAAAAGAGGAAATTTTAGAAAATGTTTGGCATTGATTTTCATGCAGAAGCAGAAGCAGAAGCAGAATCTCACATAGGTGTTGAGCTGGCGGAAGAATAAAAAAACAGAAAAAAAAGGGAAAAACGGCGTTAAACATCCGTTTGGGGCGGGGTGTTATTTTCACCCTTTTTCGATACTATAGGGAGGTCAACGCGCTTTGACCGAGTATGGGGGGGGGTAAAAGCTATAGGGGTAGGGATGTCAAAAAAGCCCGAAACCGACGGGTCGACTCGAATAAACCGATAAAAAAGGTGGGTTAGAGCTGAAAATTTTTAGCCCGAAAAAAATTTAGCTCGAATGGCCCGAATCAAAAATAGCCCGAGCTCGATAGGGTCTGCCCGAAAACCGAGTGGGTTGGCCCGATTAACCGAACACATTCTTAATAATTAATTTTTAAACTTTAATACGTTACTTTTTAATTTGATATATAATATTTTGATGCTTGTAGAATATGTTTTGATTTTTTCCAACGGTTAATAACAAACATCTATAATATAAAAGTCAAATAAAGATAGTCATTAATGTTAAATCTATATATAATTTTTATCATAAACGAAATTAAAGTTAGATATTATATAAACTTATGTTAAAAAAAACATTAATTTTTGTATCTAAAAATAAAGCGAAATGTCCTGATTTAAAAAATACAACATATTTTTATTACAAGAATATGATTATCTATAAAAAAATAAACATATAAAAAAATCGTAAAACTTGCGGGCCCGAACGGGCTAGCTCGAAATCGAGTGGGTTAGGGTTAGGGTCGAAAAATTTTAGCCCGAAAAATAAAAAAACCGACTAGCCCGAACCGAAAATAACTCGAAACTGAATGGGCTGGCCCGAAACCGAGTGGGTTAGCCCGATTGACATCCCTATATAGGGGGGGTGCAGTCCAGGGACTAATGTGCACATTTGCCCTATAATAAATGTAATATAAATGTGGATCATTTGGAAAAAAAAATATAAATGTCCAATGAATTTCAACACCATTTATATTACATTGAATTAAATTTCAATATAATAAATGTAATATATGTGATAATTTAGATTAATCTAACAACATTTAATTCATTGAACAAATTATTTTAAACGTGGATCATTTGTAATCATGCATCAATATAAATTTCACAATTGATAGAAACTTTAATCAGCCTAAAATTTTGTGCTACAATTACAAATCTCTGCAATTCTAGAGCCTTTGAGTTTATAATTTTCATCCTACATGACAAAATAATTTCACATATAATTTAAACTAAAATAATAAGTAGGAGAAAATTAAGACGAGAAAAGTTGTTTGTAAGATGACTAATAAAAGTTGGAAAGTCTTATGAGCATTTTTTATTGTGATGTTAAAAAGAAGGAATCAACTTAAATATTTGATGTTTCGGTAGTGGGTGGCGGGTATCCGATGGGTAACGGGTTGGTAGACATCCGACGGGTATTCACGGGTCGCAGGTATGGGTGGTAAATAGTAGTGTACAAGAAGTTGAAATTTTCTCTAAAATTTGCTGCAGTTTCGTGGTGATTTATTTGTTAGGTGGTTTATTGCATTTGTTGGGGGGTTGATTGCAGGATGTCGACGTCGAGAAGCAACAACGTCCTTACCTCTCAAGCCTCGACGGGTAGCGAGTGGCGGATATCCGACGGGTAGCGGGTTGGTGGATGTCCGACGGGTGGCGGGTATCCGCGGGTCGCAGGTATAGATGGCAAATAGTAGTGTACAAGAAGTTGAAATTTTCTCTAAAATTTGTTGTAGTTTCGTGGTGATTTATTTGTTGGGTGGTTTATTGCATTTGTTGAGTGGTTGATTGCAGGATGTCGACGCCGAGAAACAGCAACGCCCCTACCTCTCAAGCTCGGCGGGTATTCTACTGGTAGTGGGTGGCAAATACTCGACGGGTGGCGGGTAACCACGAGTCACGGGTATGGGTGGCAAATAATAGTAGATGACAAATAATTTTTTTGAATATATGTTTAGCTAAGTAATGTTAGGGATGAAAGTCGTCTTTAATTTATTTTTTTATTTTAGTTTGATATATAATATAGACCTATGTCATGTTAACACTTATTTTATTGAATAATATTTATCATTTATAAATATATTATGAAAGTGAGGTGAACTTTTTATTTATAAACTATAACATCAAATAATTTCCGTCGAATTTCGACGGGTTACACACTATTTAACTATTAGATCAATAATACTCATCCACAATGCTTGAATATTTTTCCCTTTGATTGAAAATGTTACACTATACTGGTCTCTTTCTAAGAATAGTCGATTTTTCGTAGGCCGATGACTAAATATTCTCCATCCAAATATTGAATGCATTACTTTTCCGTAGGGCCTCCCTCGGCTAACTAGGCACATGTTCAGCCTCGGAGAAACAGTTCTTAATAAATTTTACTCCCTTCCCTCAAAAAATAAAAAAAAATTACTCCCTTCTCGATTATCTTGAGACATTTTTTTTAAGCACAAAAATTAAGAAAGTAATATTTTATGTATATGTGAAACAATGTAAATGTGAATAAAGGGTAAAACTTTTGCCAAATAAAGAAATGTCTCAAAATAGATAGGACAGAGGAATAACAATTTCATCAACTACTCCTAACATTAACAATAAGTGACAACGCCCATCGGAATAATAATCAACCTGTAAATAATCATCAATCAACATCTCACTACTAGAAAAATGCTCATAGATAACGGAAAATCCGTTATCTATGAGCAAAAAAACCGTTGTGTATAGTGGTGTTATCTATTATACGTATCATAGACAACGGTTTAAAACCGTTATGTATAGTAGCATAGATAACAGTACGATGCGTCATACATAACAGTACGCATCCGTTATCTATAAAGGTTATACATAACGGTTTTTCACCGTTATGTATTAGAATTTTTTTTTTTTTTTTAATCATAGTTAACAGTTTTTTGCACTTTTTATAACGGTTTTAATCGTTATCTTTGATAGAATACATAACGGTTTTTTGCACTTTTTATAACGATTTTTTGCACTTTTTATAACGATTTTTGCACTTTTTATAACGATTTTAACCGTTATCTTTGATTAGAATACATAACGATTTTTTGCACTTTTTATAACAGTTTTTTGCACTTTTTATAATTGTAGTATATTTTAAAATTTTGCACTTTTTATGTAGAGGTCAGAGGGAGAATTGTTGGGGCAGCTGAAGGTGGTGTTTCAGGGATTTAGGATTTTAGGGCGCAAAGAAGAAGAGCATGGATTTAGGAATTTAGGATTTTATTATCTTGAGGAACTCAAAAAAATATATATAAAAAGTTAAATATAAAATAAAATAAAATATATAAGTGTTACTTAATGATAAAACAAAAAAATGTTATGATTTTTTTATTTTTCAAAGTCTATATCTAGGAATAAATTCAAATTTTAGGATAAACAATTTATTTGTTATTTTTTAATATAATATAATATAATATAATATTATTTTAAAAAAATTAATTAAAAAAATTATACATAACAGTTTTTAGAGACGCTCATACATAACGGTTCAAAAACCGTTGTAAATGACTCTTATACATAACGGTTCTTTAACGTTATGAATAACCGTTATAAAAGATGGTCATAGATAACGGTGGCTTAACGGTTTTGTAATACCGTTATGTATGCAACTAATGGATAACGCAAAAACATAACGAATTTGTTCAAACCGTTATCTATGCATATAGACAACACTACATAGATAACGGATTTTCCCAAAACCGTTATCTATTCCTAAAAGTGCGCTCATACATAACGGTTTTTGAATCTATGCACTGTTATGTATGTAAACTTTTGTAGTAGTGTCAACCACGACGCTGCTCAAAAGTGACACCGTCCATCGGAATCAACAGGGAAGAAAAGAGACCAATCGAGCTAAAGACATACATAGATGTAGCAAAAAAGTGACTACATCCAGAGGACGAAAGAAGCAACATCAAAAAGGAAATAAGCGAAAAAAATACTAACTATCATCCTGAAATCTGAATCTAAAGTTAGGATAATCAAGTTGGTCCATCCTAACCAAAGCAAGAAAAAACGAGGAACAGAAAGATAATCAAAAGTAGTCAACTCCTTGGCCTGATGCCATCTTCTAGCCATAAAGTCAGCAGGCCGATTTCCCTCACGATGGATGTGAGTGAACGGACCCGCCTATGCTGGATAAGTTGTTGGATCTAGGCAATTGTATGTCAGATACTAGCATGACCGTGATGTCCAGCAGACATGAGCAAAACGATCGCCACAATATCCAACTCAACCCAAAGATGGGTTAAGAAAGGAACAGCCAACCTAAGACCCTCAAGAAGAGCAAATAACTCAATCTCAAAGCTGGAAGTGGCAGCGCAAGAGGTACAAAAAGCTCTAGAGTTATTTGCTGGAAGAGCAAATAACTCAGCCTCAAAGCTCCAGAGTGATCACGAACCACTCCTCTACCAGCATCATGTTACGTCTGTGAGTCATAAGAACCATCTGTGTTCAGCTTCACCCATGGGGACTCTGGGAGGATCCAACGCACCATAGTGGATCGAAGCGTCCTCCTCACGAAAGGAGCTGGAGGCATGAAATCAACCGGGGGCACATCCTCGCCAATGGATGTCGGTAAGAGTTCCCACTGCAACAAAAGGCGAAAATGATGAATAACCTGTGAAATCACGTGAGAAGCACGAAAATGAATAGCTTTGTGCTCACGACTATTCCTCTCCGTCCAAAGAAACCACATAATCAATCAAGGAATCAGAAAATAAATATGTGTGTTTCCTTTTCTTATACTCACTCGTTCACACAAAAAAGTCATATTTACTCATTTTCTTTGTCAACAAAAAAATATCTCATTTCAATTTTTGAACTATCACATCCTATTTTTTTTTCCTATATTTAACTATAAATTGTATTTTTATTCTATTATGTGATATTTTTTTCCCTATATTTAACTATAAATTGTATTTTTATTCTATTTTTAATTAATAATGTATTTTTATTCTATTTTTTCTTTGTACTAACACTACCTCTACAAATTACATTTTTATTCTACTTACAACAATTTTAACAATATTATTAAAATTCGTGTCCAAGATGATATGAAACTATTTTTTGTGGGCAGAAGGAGTATATTGTTATAAACTATAGCGAAGAATGAGAGAATGTAGAGAGAATATTATAGAGAACAATATATGAGAACGCTATTATGAGGACTAAAGGACTCTATTTATAGGGGTGATACAAAACTAGAATTTAGGGTTTGGTCATCATCATCTACATTATGAAAATTTTATGTATATATACTTACACCATTCCCCCTTTAATAATCATCCCTAAAAACATGTTACCTCATTAAAACCTTGTCAGTAAACAAAACTGATGAGGAGTAATATGTGCAGAGCAGAGGAATGATGTAAGCAGAGAAACGGGCTTCACCAGAGAAACGGGCTCCCGTAAGTCAGAGGGATGGGCCTTATCAGAGGAACGGCCTATACCAGAGAAGTCATTCTCGCCAGAGCAATGGTCTCCGCCAGAGGAATCACCAGAAAAACGGAAAAATCTCCCGCTTGAGGGCAATTTTACTAATATGCCCCTGACCACGCAAGGCGCATGCTCCAGTAGTGAATTTACTCTTTTACCCTTTACGTGTAATCTATAAATAGCCACCAACGTGCACCTTGTAATCTTACGTTATCTTCACTCACAATACAACAACAATCGGCTTTCGTGCTCTCAACTTTACTTTTCTCTCAACTCTCAAGCAACACTAGGTATAATTCATAGTTCTACAACAATTCATCAAACAAACGATCATCGTTCATTTTGTCAGCAAGATCATTCAGGGCCCCGAATTGAATTACTCAGAGATCGAAAAGGCTGCTCTGGCGGTCATGGTCACGGCTCGAAAACTGAGGCCTTACTTCTTATCACATCGGGTAGTGGTGCGAACTGCTTTACCCTTCAGGCAAGTACTAGGGCGACCGGATTTGTCGGGAAGGATGGTCAAGTGGGCCATGGAATTGGGAGAATATGACGTGGAGTATGAGCCAAGAACGGCTATCAAGGCACAAGCTCTGGCAGATTTTATCCAGAAGACTACTCGCCGCCCTGTACAAGAGTTCTGGATTGCTTTTGTGGATGGATCAGTCACCAAAGAAGGGTGTGGAGTTGGGGTATACATCATTTCCCCAAGCTATGGGATATATCAATTGCTATCAAGTTCACTTGTAGGATGTCCAACAATGAGGCCGAGTATGAGGCCGTGGTCAGAGGAGCACATATTTTGTCAGAGTTGTGGGCCGAGTGTGTTATCATCAGAACCGATTCCCAGTTGGTGGCTCAACAGTTTTCGGGAGAATACCATATCAAAGAAGAGCGGATGCGGACATATTATAATAAGATCAACGAAATGAAAGCAAAGTTCATGGAATTCAAAATTGAGCAAATTTCCCGGGAAGAGAACACAAAAGCAGACTTATTGGCGCGCATGGCTAGCGCAGTGGAATAAACGTGGAATGATGAGATCATATTGCTCTATGATACCAGAGAAATAGGGACTTCACAGGTCTTTTCGGTGGAAATCAGGGACGACTGGCGGGCCCCAATCATACATTTCCTCAAGACACGGGAGCGGCTGAATAAAGAATCCAATCAGAGGGCTCGATACGAGAATTATTGCTTAATCAATGATCAACTCTACAAGCGGTCTTTTACCCACCCTTTATTAAAATGCTTATCTCCTGATGAAGCTGACTTTGCTCTAAAAGAAATTCATGCAAGTTGCTGTGGTGCACATACGGGATTCAGGGACCTTGTACGAAAAATCATTCGGGCAGGGTTTTATTGGCCTAACATCAACAAAGATGCCAGGGAATTCGTCCGCAAATGCGAGGCTTGCCAGAGACATGCCGGGAGAATCAACGTCCCAGGGGAAACCATGGGCGTTATGTATGCTGTATGCCCATTCGACAAGTGGGGCATCGACATAGTCGGGAAACTGCCCACGACACCAGGGGGCAAGTGTTTTCTCATTGTAGCGGTGGACTACTTCTCCAAGTGGGTGGAAGCTGAGGCTGTTGCAAAAATCGACGAGGTCACAGTGGAACAGTTCATCTGGCGAAACATTTGTTGCCGATACGGAGTCCCCAGAATTATCGTCTCAGACAACGGAACCCAATTTACAGGGCAGAGAATTGCTGACTTTTGTGACCGAATGGATATTACTCAGCGTTTCGTATCTGTGGCTCATCCTCAAGCAAATGGGCAAGTGGAGCTAGCAAACAGATCAATCTGTGAAGGAATCAAAAAGCAGCTGAATCAGAGAAGAGGGAAATGGGTCGAGAAGTTAGATACTGTCATTTGGGCCTACTGAACTAGCCCAAAGACAGCAACCGGTGAGGCGCCTTTCACCCTGGTATACGGATCCAATGCAGTGATACCAGCGGAGGCTAGACTGGAGTCATATCGCATCACTACCTACGACACAGAGCAAAATTCCGAACTCCGAAGAACAGAGCTCGATCTCATTGAAGCGCAGAGGGACAAAGCTCAAGTCAGAGCAGCGAAGTACAAGAGCATCATCAAGGCGGGATACGACAAGAGGATCAGAGCAAGGAAACTAGCCAAGGGCGATCTAGTTCTCAAGAGAGCCGACGCACTGAAGCCAGTGGGCAAATTCGAACCCAATTGGGAGGGTCCCTTCATCATCACCGAGGTTCTGGGTGGCGGAGCATACACTTTGTTGGATCCAGACGGCAGAGCTCTCCCCAGGCCGTGGAACATCAATACTTTGAAAAAGTTCTATGTGTAATGTTGCTTAGATGACACGATAAATTGTAGACTGAATACTCTTTTTCCCCACAGGGGTTTTAACGAGGTTCGGGGCCATGATATCAATAAAATCAGATACGTAGTTTTAGGGAATTCCCTGGTGTTGACTCATTTATTTCAATTATCGCTTTTCAAATTGCATATTCTACTTAACATGTTCATGCAGAGCATTGCACATGTCACCAGAGGGGGGAGTAGGGTGTATACCCATAGCCCACAATTTACAAATTCAAAATTGCTGCTTAGCAAGTCAAGAGGAAACAAAGGCAAAATTGCTGCTTAGCAAATCAAGGGGAAACAAAGGCAAAATTGCTGCTTAGCAAGTCAAGGGAAAACAAAGGCAAAATTGCTTCTCAGCAAGTCAAGGGAAAAGCAAACATCAAGGGCAGATCAGAGGAATCATTTGAACCGTAAGCCACGAAAGTTGGTTGCACCCCTAGGGTCTTCCATGCTCCGTGCAGGGGGTTACTATTGAACCGTAAGCCACGAAAGTTGGTTGCACCCCTAGGGTCTTCCATGCTCCGTGCAGGGGGTTACTATTGAATCGTAAGCCACGAACGTTGGTTGCACCCCTAGGGTCTTCCATGCTCCGTGCAGGGGGTTACTATTGAACCGTAAGCTACGAAAGTTGGTTGCACCCCTAGGGTCTTCCATACTCCGTGCAGGGGGTTACTATTGAATCGTAAGCCGCGAAAGTTGGTTGCACCCCCCGGGTCCTCCATGCTTCGCGCAGAGTGTTACTATTGAATCGTAAGCCACGAAAGTTGGTTGCACCCCCCGGGTTCTTCATGCTCCGCGCAGAGGGTTACTATCTAATCGTAAGCCGCGAAAGTTGGTTGCACCCTCCGGGTCTTCCATGCTCCGCGCAGAGTGTTCTAAAGGGAAGCAGCGAGGGGAAGCAGCGAAGGGAAGCAACAAAGGGAAACAACAAAATAAAGCAGCAAAGAAAGCAGCAAAGGGAGCAGCGAAGGGATGGTCCAGAAGGAAAAAGTCAGAGAAATCCTCAAAGCAGGAGTCAGAGAAACCCCCGAAGGAGGAGTCAGAGAAATCCTCAGAGGAGGAGTCAGAGAAATCCCATAAGGAAAGATCAAAGAAACGCTCAGAGTAGCCACAGAGGGAGAAACCAAGGACGTTTCCAGAAGAGGAAATCAGAAGAATCACTCAGAGGGATCATTCAGAAGCATCAAAAGGGAAGCACAGCCAAGAAAGCTGCTCAAAGAAAAGTCAACCAGAAGAACCACAAACACTTCAACAAAAAATAAAAATCTTACCCTACTTCACAAAAACATACATCACAACTCGAAGTCCGAGAATGCAAGCTCAACATCAACAAGCAACAAAATAACATGAAGGATGAATGAAGGCAGAGCCAGTACAGAAATTAAAAGAATAGATGAGTTATGAACAAATTCCATTCATAACGCCGAAGCGGCAAGATTGTACATTACAAATCAAAACAGATACTAAATATTTACAAGTTCGAAATCACAAAAAATATTGATCAAGTCAGAAAAGGGGGATAGCAGGGCCGTCAGGAAGGAGGGGCAGAGGAGTCTGGAGCAGGGACGGAGGAGACCGGAGCAGGGATAGAGGAGACCGGAGCAGGGACAGAGGAGACCGGAGCAGGGACAGCAGATGCAGGGGCCTGGCTAGAGGAGGCCCCCTCTGCAAGCACCGGCAACGTGCCAGTATCCTTCACCTCGGGAAGGCGCGCTTCCACGTCCAGCAGCTTCAAAGCTTCTTGCACATATGTTGTTTCATCTCTGTACAAGGCAAAAAGCTGATCCACCGTGGAAGAGGAAGAAGCAGGATCGTCGAAGGCTGAAGCCTTGAAGCCGGAGGGCAGGGGAGGCTCCATGCTGAACTGCGAAAACCCCAGGGTGCTGCCACCAGCTGAACCCCGCAGCTGGTTCACGAAGTTCACCAAGGAGGAGCAGAAGCGAAGCTTGTACACCGGAGCAGCAGGCATCGATTCAGAGCCGACCCCAAAGGCAAAATAGGGAAGGGCCTTCTCCAAAACCGGATACCACCACTCCGGCTTCTGGGGGGAATCAGCAGTGATCCCCAGCAGCTGGTTCAGGTCTTCATCCTTGATGTTCTCCATCAAGGTCGGCATGTCTAAGGCCGCAATTTGCTCCGGGGGCACACCCGCCATCTCCAACGCCTTTGTTGCGGTTTGCTTTATCACGTAGGTGAAGATGGACCCGAAGCCTTCCAAATAATCCGAAG
Source organism: Salvia miltiorrhiza (assembly GCF_028751815.1). NCBI lineage: Eukaryota > Viridiplantae > Streptophyta > Magnoliopsida > Lamiales > Lamiaceae > Salvia > Salvia miltiorrhiza. Next base: position 20,222,425 of record NC_080390.1, on the reverse strand, counting down.
TCCGCTGGAAAGCTGCCAGGGTACCCTCCAACATCATACCCAGGAAATGCTGGCCTTGAGGGGACAGGAAGAACTCCAGACGCTGGTCCCGAGCCCCCATGACATAGCCACGGTTCTGGGCACCGACACAGATCCTCTTCCAGCCACGCTTCGCCTCCTTGTACTCCTCGTCATATCTCGCCTTGAATCTGGCGAGGCTTTCATGACCTTCCTTCGTGACCCTCGCCAGTTCAGAGGCCAATGAGGCATTCTCCACCTCTGCCTGTGCGAGCTTGGCTCGCAGCTCGGCCACATCCGCCTCTGCCTGGCTGTACCGTTGCACGGTACCAGCAACTTGCTCGTCGCGCTCCCCCGTTCGTTTCTTCTCCACCTCCAAGTCGTTCTCCAGTGCACCGTAGCCATCAATGCACTGGATCACCTCCCCGACCTGGGACTCCAGCTGCAGAGAAATGATGGGAAAGGGTCAGAACAGAGAAATCAAAAGGTCAGTAACATAAAATATTCAAACATGTTAAATAATGCAGGGCACCTGAAGCACCAAGCGGCTCAATGAGTTAGCCAACGCAGCCTTCTTTATCTTCTGCGTGGCCTCCCTATCCTTGGGGTGGATGTGGAAGAGTAAGGTGTTGACAAAATCACGCCCCCTTAGGGACGAGACTGGCTTGGGGCCCGGGACCTCTGATTCCTCTGCAGGCAAGGCTAGTGCCTTGCCCCTTTCAGCATCCACGGAGATCGCCTCCGCTTCACCTGCTGATCCGGCCTCTGGGTCCACAAATTTGCTAGTCTTTTGCAGGCTCTCTTTGCGACGCTTCTCTGCAAGGGCCTGCGCCGCGGCCTTTCTCTTTCTTTGGACTAAGCGGGATTCGGGAGTGGGAATGTTGCAGAGTGATTGGGAGAGAGGCACATCGTCCTCAACATCCACCACAGGAATGGTGGATTGCCCCCCACTCTGGCCCGAGCCAGAGCCCCTCGCCCTCTGGCTGTCCGGACTGAAGGCGAGCAGCACATCCATATCCTTCCCCTTGCCAGAGGGGAAGTGTTGTACGGGAGTGGTCCCCTCGGGGGGCAGTAGGTATCAGCCCGGAGACGTCTACCCCAGAGTCCACGGGCTGCCCAGAGCCCTGTCCCTCTTCGCCAGAGGGACGGTCAGATGAAAGCTCGGCCCTGCACTTGCTTCTCCACAACATCCCTGCAAACAAATAAAAGCTTTATCAACAAAAGCAAGGTAACAAATAACTTTTACATAACTACTAATGCCTATTTTACCTATGGATCCAGGAGGATACAGGGAAAACAGACCATTGGCAGCTAAGGCCGAGTTATCTTCAGTCAACCTCTTACAGAGGAAAGGAGAATCTTTATTGAGGGAATTCAAAAAATTTATTATGGTCAAGTTAGCATCGGAAGGTTTCCCGGGAGCAGGGGGCTTGTAAGTGGTCTGGAATTCATGCCATTGCAGCTCTTGGGCGTCATACTGATGCCAAGAACCCTGGTTAGTTTTTACATAGCAATAACGGGATATGAACCCCTTGTCGTGGGAGTTGAGGGAGTTGAGGAAAGAGGTAGGATAGGTTTTGCGGGCGGCAAAACTGTATAAGGGATGACCCTGCCATCTAATGGTCTGGGTCTGGATAAACAAGCGGTGTCTTGGACACCATGGGCCGTGCAAAGAATGTGGAGCGCGAACAACCTCCGAAGAGCGGAGGGAGCCGCTTGAAAGAATGGAATGCGGAAATGGTTGCAAACTTGTAATAAGAGAGGAGGAGGCGGAAGCCTAAGGCCGGCGTCCACTTGTGCTTCGAATAGGGGGATTTTGTTCACGTGGAGTTTAGTGAAAGGCACCGAGGCCTTGGAATAAGGTTCGAAGGACAAGCCCCCCGGGCGCTTACATCTATCATACATCTTCTGCATCGCCGCCACACCCAGGCGGGATGGAGGAATAGTTTTGGGGGATCTGGGAGTGGAGGTTTGAGGCTCAGTCGAGGCCGGGGAATCGTGGGGTGAACCAGGGTTGGAAGGAGGAGGAGAGTCAGTCAGAGAGGCCACGGGAGAGGGAGAAGGGGAGGGGGAAAAGTCAGGCTGGGCAATGGGGGAGGAGGAGGCCATGATCGTAAAAATTAAAAAACCTAGGGTTCACGCTCAGTCAGAGCACCAACACAGCAGATAACCTATCCACGACAAAATATACACTGCTGTAATGAAAATTTTATTGAAAAAAAAGAAAGAAAAGTTGTTACAAAACTGGTGAAACGAAAAGCAGTACAACAAGGGACCAATGTAAGGCGCAATACCACCTAACGAAAAACCAAAAAAAACAGAACCACAGTTAAGGGGGACGGGAAAGCCGCCGCCACAGATTACGGCCAAACCAAAACCCATCGGCGAGTCGTCCCCCTAAGCCGGAAGAAACACAGCTCAAGCACAAAAGAGCCAACAACAAAACCCGAGGGGACAGCTTAGGCCATCTAGAGAGATCTGCACTGGCCGGACTAAGCCGAGCAGTCAGCACAGGATTCCCACCGAACGCATTATGAATCCTCCCTGCTCTGGTCACCTGTGCAAAAGACAACCGTGGCCCCAGGAAACACCAAAGCAAACAACAAGACAAACTGGCCACCAAACAAACTTCAGTACAGGGTGAACTCCAGAGGGGCACAATCTCAAAACAAGCACCAACCAAACCCAGGAGCAAAAGATCCAACCATCACAGATGAAGGGAAGAACAAAAGCAAGGGACGTCACAGCGAGAAGACCAAACAAGACGATCAGACCCAGTTCTCCGCTAGCAGTGAATCTCCTAAAGCAATTACTTTTATAATCAATTCTCAAACTTATTAAGCACGTGCTTTTAAGGTCATAATCACGGGATGAAACCATTGGTGGTAACCCAAGTTTTCCCGCGCGGTTTCCCATGCTCATAATGAGGGATCCATCAGAGGAGCAGAGACCAGCAGCAAACTCCAAAACCAGAGAAGAAATTAAGCTTATCGCAGTGAAGACACTCCTGCTAGCATCTACCGGACAAATCACGACAAGCAAGGACCGCCAAGTGTGACTACCCAAAGTTTGGAAACCTTCCCAACACCCGGACAGCAGGACCAAAAGAACCAGATCAACAACCAAAACAAACACAAACCAGTGCCCCAAGGAGACCAAGCTCAAGTGACAACCCGAATGTAAGGAAGTTGCCGCCTGTCATCCTTCACCAACTGTAGGATATCCGGGATCGTAAAATTCCAATAGCCTTCCTCCGCTACAGAAGAAGCCAAACAATCTGCAACCCGGTTCCCTTCCCTGTAGATGTGAGTGATAATAAAATGAAAACCAGCAAGGGAAGAGAGAACCTTACGCCAGCGACTGAAGAACCTCCAAGGAACCGTGTTTGACCGAGAACTGAAAAGATCCACCAAATAAGCGCAGTCAGTCTCGATCCAAACATGTCTCCAACCATGATTGACAGATTGCTCCAAAGCAATGATGAGGGCGAGCAGCTCTGCCTCAAAAGCCCAACCACGTCCAGCAGAGAAATGAAAACAACCCAGAACGCTAGAAGAATCTCTGATAACTCCACCAGCGTGAATCAGAGGAAGGGAGCCATGAACCGAGCCATCAATATTGATTTTGCGCCAAGGAGTCGGAGGCGGAATCCAGAAAATATAAACATAAGAGGTCGGGCGACGAGGTCTGCTTGGCACCCCAAGACCATGAAGAATCAGAAAGTCCTCAACAGAGTTAGCCATCTCACCCGAACATAAGTGGGAAGTTTCCAAAATAAAAGATTTGATCTGGATCGAAAGAGCCCTCTCAGAGACAGAAGACTCATCAAACACAACTCTGTTACGAATATTCCAGATGCTCCAAATCGTGGACATAACACCAATTCGCCAAAGATTTTCAACCTGTTTGCTAGTCTGCACCTTCATCGCCCAGAGAAGCAGACTCCCAATGTCGTGAATCAACGGACTATCCACCCTGAACCAGTTGAAAAGGGAGCGCCAAATTTGTCGAGCAATAGTACAGTTCCAAAAAAGATGATCAATATCCTCATTCGCATTCCGGCAGAGAGGGCACCAGCCCGGACCAACCAGCCCCGAACGACGAAGAGAGCTAGCAGTCGCAAGACGACCCAGAATCACCCGCCAAGTGACAATGGAACGCCTCATTGGGATAAACGGAGCCCAGATCCACTTACCCCAATCAACGGTCGGAAAGCAGGGACGAATATGATCCGAAGCAAGCGACGCGGAGACCTCACCAAAATGAGAATGGGTCCAAGCTCTTCGATCCTCTCCCTCGCTAATAGGAACTGAGACAATATCAAAGGCAATATCCGGAAAGATCTGCAAAAAATCCAAAGTAAAGTGCCAGGTATCATCAAAGTAGTAATCCGAGATCGGCTGCAAAAGAGCTTGATGAAAAGTAGCCGGAATGCCGATTCTATCAACCAGACGATACCCTAACCAATTATCAGTCCAAAAAAGAATAGTAGAACCAGAACCAATAGAACAATGAGTGTCGCTGACGAGAGTCTGGATAGTAGCCCGAGTGCCCAACCAAATCGTAGAAGAGAACCAAGGGGATCGAGGTCTTAGGCACGCATCCAGATAGCGCTGGCGAAATAACTGAAAGCCCATCGAGTCTGCAGTAATCAGCAACCAGCCTAACCTCAACATGAAACTCTGGCTGATGTGTGTAAAGGATTTCACATTAAGCCCACCCTGAGTCTTGGGGGCGCATACTCGATTCCAAGCCACAGAAGACTTTGGCCTAGAAGTAGTGCAGCCAGTCCAAATAAACGACCGACAAGCTCTATCCAAATCATGAAGAAGCTTAGCTGGCCAACGATATATCAGCATACTGTGAACAGCCGCGCTTTGAATGACTGAAGTGACGAGGCAAAGACGGCCCGCCATAGATAACTGCATGCCCTGCCATCTAGGAAAATGGGCGATGATGCGATCACGAGTGCTGATAAGACGGGCAGCAGTAGCACGACCAGCAAAAATGGGGACTCCCAAATAGATAAAAGGAAGAGAACCAGTGGAGAAGCCCAGATCCCGCTGTAGTCGACGCCTTAGCTGAACAGAAACACCTTTGCCAAAGAAAACCTTGGATTTGGCTTTATTGCAGAATTGACCAGAAACCAAAGCATATATATGAAGAATCGATTCAATCATCCTGCAGCTGCGCCAAGTAGCTTTACAAAAAAGTAGGACATCATCAGCATACAGGAGATGAGAGGGAAAAAGCAAAGAGCGGGACATCCTCATACGGTCAATGAATCCCCTATCAGCAGCGTCCGAGAGCAGACTACTCAGAACCTGCTCCGCCAAACCAAACAGAACCGGTGACAAAGGGTCTCCCTGTCGAACACCTCGAGAGCAACCAAAGAAACCATGCTGCTCTCCATTAAAGAGAACTGAAATTCTGGCAGATAGAAAAATAACTCTAATCCAGTGTCTGAAAGTCTGAAGGAAACCAAAGCAATCCAGCACAACGTCCACAAAATCCCAATTCAGGGTATCGAAAGCTTTCCGAATATCCACCTTAAGAGCCATGTTCCTCCCTTGAATTGAGCGCTCCATGCAATTCACTCCTTCAGAGGCCAGTAGAATACATTCCTGAATAGAACGCCCAGAGATAAACCCAAACTGATTGGCCGAGACAATAACAGCAGCTATCTCATTCAACCTAGAGGCAAGAATCTTGGTGATGACCTTGAAAAGGAAATTTCCCAACACAATAGGCCGGAAGTCAGAGACAAGAACCGCATCAGTCTTCTTTGGGAGAAGGCAAAGCAAGTTGGAATTGAGGCCCTGGGGAAGATAGCTATGAGTGAAGAACCGACGAACGGCAGCAATAAGGTCCTCCCCAACCACCTCCCACGAATGCTGAAAGAAAGCGCCGTTAAACCCGTCTGGTCCAGGGGCACTATTCCTATCCATGGAGAAAACAGCAAGTCGAATATCCTCAGTAGAGGGAGTAGCAACGAGCATGGCAGCCTGGGCAGGTGAGACTGAAGCCGGAATGTAACCGGAAATCCAAGATCTATCCACCGGCGCAGAAATCGGCTCCGAAAAGAGATCCTCATAAAATTGAATAACATGGGCCGCCATGACACCCGGGTCCTCCGAGATAACCCCATCAATATTAAGCTTCTTAATATTTTGATTGGAACGACGCCACTTAACCATAGAATGGAAGAAGCGAGTGTTCCTATCACCATCAGAAAGCCAAGAGACCCTACTTTGCTGCCGTAGATGGTCGGACTTACGCAGAAGGACTGATCCAATGCGAGCTTGCAAGTTTACCTCTTGATCAAATAGTTCATCTGTATACCCTCGTTCGTCAATATTCTCCTGAAGTGAACTCAGATCCTGCTGAAGCTCGGCGAGGGTAACATTGTAATTCCCAAAAGTATCCTTATTCCAAGTCTTTAGAGTCGGCCGAAGACGCTTCAGCTTTTTCATAACCCGAACCATCGGGCAGAGACAATCCATCGGCTGGGACCAAGAAGCACGAACCTGATCCAGGAATCCCTCGTGTAAGCACCACATATTAAGAAAACGAAATCGACGGCCCTTGGGAGGAGTAGCCGTGTCCTGGCATTTCAACAGAATGGGGGAGTGGTCGGATCCAAGTCTAGGAAGAACCATCGAATTGATAGAGTACCACATATCTTCGAAAGCTTGAGAGAAAAGAGCACGGTCCAGGACCGATTCAATCGGGGAAGGAAATCTCCGACGGTCAGTCCAGGTGAAAAACGGACCCGAAGAGTCTGGCTGGATCAAGTTATGTTCATCAATGAAGGCCCTGAACTCACTACAAGGGGTAGAAGCGGGGACACGTCTCCCCCGCCGCTCATGAGCCCCTAAAATAGCATTAAAATCCCCAATTATAAGGAAATGACCCACAATGAAAGGAATCATATCTAACCAAAGCTGGCGACGCTCAACATAGTTACAAGAAGCATGAGTGAAAGCCAGAGTGCAATCAATCCCCATAATAGTACACTGAATGACCACCACCTGAGCAGATGAAAAAACAACCGTCGGTACTAAAGCGGGGTCAGCAAACACCCAAATATTGGAGCGCCGTCTGTCCCGAGAATTTTGATGCACCAGAGCGAGATGTAAAGAACGCCAAAAAGAACTTGGGATCCCAGAGAACCGAGTCTTAGGCTCGAAAATACCAAGAAAACACGGTTTATAAAGGCTGCAGTAGTGTGAAAGAAGAGACATAGAGGAAGAGATGCCTCTAATATTCCAAGATAAGATATTCATTGAGAACCGAGAGAGAAGCCATCCTCCTGAAGAGGAACACAAATATCATCCACATCTTCATCCCCCCAACGTTTAGTAGAAGCCCGAATCGAGACATTTGACATACACTGGAGAGCGCCAGCAGTGGAGGAAGCAATGGTGAAATTCTGGATAGAAGCACCAGCAGATTGAGCTGCTGAAACTTTGTCAAGGAAAACAGTTGGCTCAGGGGATCGACCTCTTCGGGCGACCATCACAGACTTCATTCCTCCACCAGGCTTCCTGGGAGGGTCTAAAGAGATACCGCTTGGTGAGGAGGAGCGGCCACCCCATCCACCCCGGCCTTGAGGGAGAGGCGGTCTAGCAGCCAAAGCCTTCTTCGGATGAGGAGAATGTGGGCCGAGGCTACGGCTTGAATTCGACGAGAGGGTACCAGATTGATGTGTAATCGCCATGTAACCTGTGGTCTGTTCTTGAGAATGGACCTGGTCAGTATTCAGATCATCCGGGTTCAATCTGCTGTGACTATCCTCAAAACTCTGCTCTGTCCCCATGCACCGCTCGGTCCTCCAGGCTTGCTCTGTCGTATTGTATAGCTCCGGCAACCGGCACTGTTCCGGCGTCCTACTCTGCTCATTCAACCGATTGCTCTGTTCAAACTGATGGTCAGACTCCATGATTAGGTCATTCTGCTCGGATTCCCTACTTTGCTCCGGAGTCCGGCTTTGCTCAGGCAGGCTGCATTGCGCAGGCAATCTATCATTGCTGGACTCATTAGTCTTCTGGTCGCTACCTCGATCCGAGATGTCTCGTAATTCCGAGATCAAGCAGCATTGCCCATCTCCCAATTGATTACCAAACTCCGCCCTTTGAGTAGAATCCTTGATAATGCTCATATCATTCGGCCCCTTTCCCTGATCAATCTCAATGCCAGCTTCAAGCATCTCAAACTTGTTGGATGTGGCAATACCTGAAGTAACAGTCCTCGAATTGTGATCGGCCTCAACAGCAGTAGTCACCGATTTCTGAGGGACCGCCGCATTCCTCACTTTCGCGTCATTATCCTCCGTAGGTCGAGGCCGCCAGATCGAGCGACTTCTCGCTCGCCGACGACCCAACTTGTTCCTGCGTCCCCTACCACGTCGGCCGTTAGCCTCATTCGAAGTATGAGTCGTAGAAGACGGCTCCGTCGCATTGTCATCAGCCTCCGAGGAGAGCTTGCGACAGCAATCTGTAGAATGTCCAATAGAAGAACAAAGACAACAGAAAAGAGGCATATCCTCATATCTAAATTCAATTTCAAACGTGTCCTCGTCACATTTCACATCAATAAACGAAGGGTTATCAATAGCAACATTTAAATCAACAAGTACTCTAGCAAATTGCCCTACGGACCCTCTAGCAGATAGCCCATCAATAAGAAGAGGAGTACCGACATGTCGAGCAATACCAGTTAAAACCTCTGGGTGCCAGATCTCGTGGGGTAAATTGAAAATACGAACCCATACCTGAGCCATGGATGATTCCAACTTGTACGGGTTGAAATTCGGAGTCCAGGCTTGTAGAACAAGAATCCAGGCACGCAGACGCCAAGCATTCCTAGCAAAAGCAGTAGCAAAGTCTTCTTGTGATGAGAATTTTAACGTGAAAAAACCCTTACCGAGGGGTATCACTTCCCAGTAAGATGAGGGCTTCCAAATTGCCGAGAGTTCCAAGTGAAGGTCAGCGGCGAATCTCGGTGATTGACCTTTTTTGAGTAGAATCCGGCCATGGATAGCATGTTGAAAGGACTTAATTTGACGCATTCGGAAAGCCGAGGAGATAATGAGACAAGGCCGATCTTCAACCATAGTCGGCTTCAAGACCGCGAAGTCATGCGCCGGAACATCGGCAGGTCGCCCAGTAGCAACCCTAAGGGATTCGGCGAACGTCTTCCCTTTAGGCCGGGGCTCTTGTGTATGTTGCTGCTCATCTGACCGAGCTCCATGAGGAGCAAAGTCTTGAACCGCTGTGGAGGCAACGATCAAAGAGTCCGTGGGGGTAAGACCCTGGGAAAATTTATCCAATTCCACAGCCGCCGCCGCCTTCATGGAAACCCTAGTATTGATATTCTCCGTCGAATTTGAAAAACCTTGAGATTGCGCAGCAACGTTATTCGCAGAAAAACTCCAGTCGAAAACCTTCTCCGGTTGGTCGGCAGAAACTCCATGCAGCAAATTCAACGGATCCCTATCAAAGTACGCCGTGGTAGAAGCCGTAGAACTATCGGACGTAAACAACTGAGAAACCCTTGATTGAAAGCACGCAACTTCTTGAACTTCCGGGAATAAGGAACAATCCCTAATTGCAGCCGCGTCAATGGAAAGAGGGGCAACCTCCGTCGCAGGAAAACAGGTACTTTTCGCGTTGAGAACATGGTTGGAAAACACGATCCCATTGGTGACAGCACGTAAGGGGAGAACATCCGCCAATGGTTTTCCCAGCGGGGGGAACTCGATGATTGAAAGAGTAGTCATTTCGCCGGCCGGAGAAAACCAGAGCCGGCCGGCCTTACAGTATTCAAAACGTGGGCAAAGGAAAAACCAGCTAGCGGCAACAACCAAGCTCTCTCAGCAACGCGATAGCATCCATTCCTTAGCCTAGTGAAGCACTGTCAACAAGCAGCAAAACCAAACTTCTCTTCCGCAGACGGCAGACCAAGCTGATCTGTGACGAAATCCTAACAGTTTGGCAGAGTGGATAAACGCCACAGCTACAAAAGACTGTTGGGATCAGAGCCCCTTATTCTGACCATGAGCAGACCCTATCTTCCCGAGTTAAACTGTCGGTGGGAAAAGGAGCGCAGCAAATCAGAGATGGAATTGAGCTTTGAGTTGCTGTTGAGTCGAGCCCGGGTCGTCGAGTCAGAGGAGCGTCGCCGCTTCGCTGGGGGCTGACTCGCTGCGGCAGATCTGGTTGAGAGGGAGAACCGGCGGCACATCAACTGCTGTCGGTCGAAGTCAAGGAAGGGAGGCGGAGGCGGTGGCTAGTCCATCGGCCAGAGTGAGAGAGAGATCGAGGGAGGCGACGCAGGGCTTGTGTCTGTGTCTGTGTCTGTGTCTGTGGGTGTGCGTTCAGTCGAGGGGCAGAGTCGCGGCGGCAGATCGGCAGATCGAAGACGAGCAGGTGATCTGGTACAGCGGCGCGGCGACCTCCTCCTTGACAGCAGCGACGCGAGCGTCGACCTCCCCCCTCCGAGAGAGAGAGAGATGTGTGGCGCGAGCGGCGACCTCCCCCCTCCGAGAGAGAGAGAGATCTGGTTCAGAACGGGAAGTCGGCTGCCGGAGAAGAAAGCTCGTATCGTTTTCGTATTCGGATTTTCTATCTCTCCACGACAAAATATACACACCAGGAGAGGAATATGCAAGTTACCTAAGTCAAGTAAGATCGATGGAAAGGACTGGAACGGAGGGGTTGTGATATACGCCGGAATTGAGAACAAGCAATCGCCGGAAATCGCAGTTGAAGGGATTCAGAAAAGTTGGAGAAGATGAATAGTGGAAAGTAAAAATTCGAACCGACTAAGTAAAACGTACGCGGGCAACTACCAACACACGGGATGAACGACACGTGGCATCAGGGAAATAATCGACGACCAAGAATTCCTACGGAGAGACGAAAAGACGCAAAGGTTAAAAAGTAACCTCGAAAAATGGAAAAGTACACTGTAAAAGGGGTGGGCATTTAATGCGGATGACGTCAGCCACGCGGGAGAACACTCTGACTAGGTTACTCTGCTCCAGAGCAAACTAGTCAGACTAGAGGGGGGAGTAGTTGATGAGCAGTAATATGTGCAGAGCAGAGGAATGATGTAAGCCAGAGAAACGGGCTCCCGTAGAGAAGTCAGAGGGATGGGCCTTATCAGAGGAACGACCTATACCAGAGAAGCCATTCTCGCCAGAGCAATGGTCTCCGCTAGAGGAATCACCAGAAAAGCGGGAAAATCTCCCGCTTGAGGGCAATTTTACTAATATGCCCCTGACCACGCAAGGCGCATGCTCCAGTAGTGAATTTACTCTTTTACCCTTTACGTGTAATCTATAAATAGCCACCAACGTGCACCTTGTAATCTTACGTTATCTTCACTCACAATACAACAACAATCGGCTTTCGTGCTCTCAACTTTACTTTTCTCTCAACTCTCAAGCAACACTAGGTATAATTCATAGTTCTACAACAATTCATCAAACAAACGATCACCGTTCATTTTGTGGGCAGAAGGAGTAGATTGTTATAAACTATAGCGAAGAATGAGAGAATGTAGAGAGAATATTATAGAGAACAATATATGAGAACGCTATTATGAGGACTAAAGGACTCTATTTATAGGGGTGATACAAAACTAGAATTTAGGGTTTGGTCATCATCATCTACATTATGAAAATTTTATGTATATATACTTACACCATTCCCCCTTTAATAATCATCCCTAAAAACATGTTACCTCATTAAAACCTTGTCAGTAAACAAAACATTATCGAAGGAAAAAGAGTACAAATGTTCCTACTAAACATAATCATTGTAGATTTTGGAGTCGATACATTCCGATCTTTTATACCAACTTTCTGAATGCTGGCGTTGTTAATATCTTCATGAATATTGGTGAAGCTCAACATTTTAACCTAGATCTAAACATGCCGGAAAGAGAAATCGGAGTAACCTGTATCACAATATGAGAACTCGCTTGAAAACTTGCAGATAAATCTTTAGAGTAATTTGTTGCGTGTGTATTACAATGAACTACAAGGAGTATTTATAAGACTACATTAGGGCGAAGGGTAAAAGGGTCTATACAAGTCATTCACGCGCTCACATGCGGTGTACGTGAATGATTCTCTGTCCTCTAACAAACTTTCCTAACTACCTCGCAGCTATACGTTGAGCACGTGGTCTTTCTAGATTCTCGACGTTGGTTGCTTCCATTCTTTTTCTGCGCTGACTCCGCTGGGACGACTGATAACACTCATGTTTCCATGGTTTTTAGTGTTCATATGATGTTAATTTTATAGGAAATTGAGTGTTTGATGATTTTTTTGTGCTTAAATTGCTTTATATTGTGAAATATGTTACTTGCTCGTACTTTGATGAATTTTACAGAAATATGGAGTTCGAATTTGGACTGTTGATCTTAATGAAAGTTGTAGTTCGTCTCGATACGAGTTCGTAGGCACAAACGGTTCGCAAATCCGAGTTCGGACGAGAAAGATATGGCCGAAACAAGAAAGTCGCGCGCAGCAGTGAATAGTGCCCAACGGGAATTTCCGAATTTTCGGGATTTTGCGGGATTTTCGGATTTTATCAGTATTTTCGAGCTCTATACTATATTTATCCCCTGTGCCTATATATAGGTCCTCTTTTGACCTATTTAGGGTTCCTTTTTGAGTTCCCAACTTTAGTTTTTCAATTTTATAGCTTTAGAATTTATTGCTTTCTAGTTTTCAAGGCTTGGATCAAGATTGAAGATTCAAGCTGCTACAATTCTTCTTATTCAGTTTTTTTTATAATTCAGTTCTTCCAATTGCTATTTTTTTAATTATGTTTATGCTTTCTTTTGCGATGTCTGGCTAGTTTCGTTTAGCTGATTCTAGGGTTTGTAAATAGTTGATTGAATTTATGTGATTTATTTGTTAATAGCTTTGTGTCTTCCAGTTTATGATTCATAATTCCTGGTGCTTAATTTCTTGTGAATTATCTGATCAATAGTTTGCATGTTTAGCTATTCGGTTTGAGACCTAGCGGAGATAACTGTTTAGCGGATTCAGGAATGTATGATATGATTTTAACCTTGAGACCTAGCGGAGATAGGTGGATCATAGGGAGCTATTCTTAGGAGCTATTGGGAGTTAGTAGATTTTCTTGAGACCTAACGGAGATAGATAATTTACTAATCTACGATCGTTGCTGCTCTAGCGAGAGTGATTGATTAATTAAGTGATCTCTCATCATAACTGGATTAAATTGGTACATAGGATTAATAGATTAATTGCATAGATTTAGTTAATGAATTTACTGCCCTATGATCAGTTGTCTTTTATTAATTGAGTTTTCTATCATATTTTATTTGGTTTGTTTTGATTTAAGTTATCTACTTCATTCTTATTTGTGATTGCCTGAATATTACTAGGGTTTAGTTAGGATTACTTAAGGTGATTCGTCATAATAGTCCCTGTGGATACGATACTCTGCTTGCTGTTTATGTGCTACAATTACACTGTGTTAGTTGCGGTATTTTATTGCTAATAAATTAGTGATCAACTTTTTGGCGCCATTGCCGGGGACTATTTAGAATTTACTTTAATATTTTTGACTAGACTTGAGCATTATTTCAGGCGTTATAAGTTTTTATTTATTTTATTTTTAGTTTTTAATTTCTGTTTCTGATTTTTGTTTGTTGTCTCAGGAGTGTATGATCACGAGATCCAAAGGAAAGGAACATCTTGTACCTTTGAATTTGGAAATCGAAAAGCAGCATAAAAGAGACAACCGCGAAAAGAAGAAGCAAGCAATGGCAGAGCAACAGAATAACGTGGATCTTGAAACCCTTATGCGAACAGTGACAAACCTTCAGAGGCAGCTAGATGAAGAGAGAGAGGAGAGCAGGCGCAACCGGGTTCCTCCACCAGAGCCACCACTGAATCACATGTATCAGCCTCGGGTTGATCAATTTCAAGGAGGCAGATGGGGACCAACTGTGCAGGCTACCACGTTCGAGCTGAAGCCGGGATTGATAAACATGGTGCAAGCTGAACAGTTCAGTGGAATGGCTTCCGAAAACCCGCATGCTCACATTACTCAGTTTCTAGATATCTGCGATACTATTAAGCAGAATGGAGTGCCACCAGATGCCATCAGAATGAAGATGTTTGGATTCTCTCTCAGGGACAGAGCGAAGGAGTGGTTCAAGAGTTTGGACAGAGGTGCTATTACTGGATGGGATGATTTGTGTAGAGCTTTCCTGGCAAAATACTTTCCTGCATCTAAAGCTCAGAAAATCATTGCAGAGATTTCTCACTTTTCCCAGCTAGGAGATAAGACCATTCATGATGCCTGGGAAAGATTTCGTGAGCTGCTCAGAAACTGTCCACAACATGGTTTCACGGAGGATCAGCAGATCATTCACTTTTATAATGGTTTGACTGGTCTAACAAAAAGTATGGTGGATGCTACTGCAGGTGGATGTCTTCTTCATAGAAATACAAGGGAGGCTTATCGTGTGATAGAAGAGATGGCCTCCAATAGTTATCAATGGCCGAATGACAGAAATTCTACGAGAAGAATTGCAGCTGTGCATGAGGAGAGAGATGATTTTAAGGATAAATATGAAGCTCTTCAAAAGCAGTATGAGTTGGAGAGAAAAGCACTGCTAGCAAAAATTCCTCAGCAGCCGAGTTTATCTGATGTTTCACAGTTTGAGGATGCTAATTATGTCCAGCAGCAGTACCAAGTCAATAGACCAAGCTATCAGGGGCATCAAGGCGGAAATCCGTTTTATCATCCCAATAATAGGAATCATCCAAAGTTTTCCTATTCAAATCCCAACAATGCTTTGCAGCCTCCACCTGGGTTTTCTGTGTCTAGTGGAGGAGTTATCAATGAGTCGAAGAAGGGATCGCTTGAGGATATGATGCAGCAGGTTTTGACAGAGGTGTCTAGCATGAAGACAACTGTTAATACAAGGATGACCAATTTGGAGTCTCAAGTGGGTCATATTGGAAATAATTTTTTAGCACTCTCCAAGCAAGTGCAGATGTTGGAGACTCAAGTTGGTCAGATGGCCAACCAAGCAGCTACGCAGAACAAGCCAGGCCAATTTTCTAGCAACACTCAGTTCAATCCGAAGAGCCAACATCAACAGCCTCAGCAAAATCAGCAATGTCATTCCATACGAGTGGTTGATAATTCAGTTGAGGATGAAGGTATTTCTGTTTCTCCCCCTCTTCCATGCCCGAGGCCAAGATTAGATGAGCAAAGCTCCAAATTTTTGGAGACATTTAAGAAGTTGGCAGTGAATATTCCTTCCGTGGAGATCTTGAGAAACAAGCCAAAAGAGGTGCAAATTGTGAAGGCTGTGATGGAAAAGAAGCGTGCATTCAATGAATTTGAGGAGGTGCTCGCAGTGAAGGAGTATCAGTTGCCTCCAAAGAGAGAAGATCCGGGCAGCTTCAATATATCTGTGAACATAGGAAAGTCATTGTTTAAGAAAGTGATGTGTGACACCGGAGCAAGCATAAATGTCATGCCTTTCAAAGTGTATATGAAGTTGCAACTGGGGGATTTGAAGCCAACCAACAAGACAATTCAGCTTATTGATAAGTCTTGCTCTAAACCTCTAGGAGTTGCGGAAGATGTGCTTGTGAAGGTGAGTGATTTTTTCTTCCCAGTCGACTTTGTAGTGTTGGATATTCCGAAGGATCCAAAGATGCCTTTGCTGTTAGGGAGACCTTTCCTTGCCACATGTGGAGCAAAGCTAGATATGCAAAGGGGGACGATGACATTAGGAGCCTATGGGGAAACTGTGATTTTCAAGAAACCTCCACCAAAGGAAGTTCCCCAGAATGAAGTGGTTAATTTGGCTGACAGTTTTCTAGCAAATTCGGAGGATGAAGAGGTTGAGAAGAATGAGCTGCCCAAGTATGAAGCCAAGAAAAAGACTCCACAACCAAAAGAAGTTATGACTTTTGAGATGTGTTTGTTTTTGGAGCATGACGGGGGGTCTTTGAAAACCCATACTCCCAAGAAGAAGAAAGTGAAATTGCGGATTTTTCGGAACAAGAATGAGAAGGGGGCAATGCTTGTGGAGGATGTTCGAGCCAAGAGAAGTGTTTTGGTGGAGAGAGCACCCAAGAGTAGAAAAGCTTTCCAATGGTTAGAGTGTTGTTTCCG
This sequence comes from Salvia miltiorrhiza, assembly GCF_028751815.1. NCBI lineage: Eukaryota > Viridiplantae > Streptophyta > Magnoliopsida > Lamiales > Lamiaceae > Salvia > Salvia miltiorrhiza. The sequence goes on along the minus strand of NC_080390.1, from coordinate 20,206,241 downwards.
ACCTCCATGAAGTGTTTTTAAGGTATCGTCGAGCTCTAGACGTTAAATTAAGCACTTGTTGGGAGGTAACCCAACTGTTTTTCTTTGTTTTGTTTTTCGTTCTTTTAGTTTCGTTTTGTTTCTTTTTGTTTCTTTATTTTGTTTGGGAGTTTAGTGCAGTGCTGAGCTTGGAAGATGCGGGAACTCGCGCCTTGTTCATACTACCACCATGGAGCATGTTTTTCTGTGAGTAGTGACACACATATCATCATCCCTCCAAACTTATTTTCGAACTTATGTTCTGTAATAAGTTTGGGAGAGGGGGTGAGAATAGATATGTGTATCACTTTTATTATTTTTGTTGCGTTTATTGTTTTATCTTGCTTGGTTGGTGGTGTGTGTTGTTCTGTTTTTGAGATGTTTATTGCTCCATTAGATTTCTGGTGAGATGCCAATGATGATTTATGTGAAAAAAAATTTGGAGTTTGATTTTCTTTGATGATTTGAGCATAATTGAAACTAATTTGCATAATTCTAGAGTGATTTTGACCTTGACTTTTAGACGTTGAATAAACCTGTGAGGATTTGAGCTATAACTGTTTATCATGCACAGTTTATTCTTTGTTGTGAGTTTTGTATGCATGTGGTGATCTTCTAGAACTTGTCATGGTTTCTGTGTCGAGATTGTTGCTGTGCCCAGGATTAGGAGATGATTTTAGGCCATCTTTTGTTAGCCACATTTTTTTCCCAAACACTGTCCTTAACGAAAAATTATCCTTTGTTATCTACTTTGAGCCTATTTAGCTTTTATTCTTTAGCTGGATGATAGGGGGTGATGTAGTATATGGGGATCTTTATGTGGTGATTGTTCAAAGTGGGTTGTGAAAAAGAAGGGATAGTATTGTGCTACTATTTACTCTTATAAGCTCTAGAAAAGTTGTGGAAAGAAAAGAAAAGAAAAAAAAAAGAAATGAAAAAAAAAGAAAAAAAGAAAAAGAAAAAGAAAAAATATAAAGTCGAGTGTTTATGGAGAGCATAAAAGAGTGTTTAGTTCTGTTTTGTGATGATTAAATCCCTTGAGTTTTGTTGATTATGGTGGCATAATTGGGAGGAAGATGAAATTTATTCCATACTTGATTTGTGAAGCTATAAGGTTGGTGTTCTTGATCTATTTGAGTCACTTAGCCTATATTTCCCTACCTTAACCAATGTCCCTACATTATAACCCGAAGAAAAAGACCTTTTTGATCTTAGTCCTGGCACACTTTTAGCGATGAAGATTGTAGACGATTGGCAAGCCTATGGTAAGTGATCTATATTGTATTGAATTCGATGAGACTATACACGTCCTATTCCATCAAATTGAGAGTTGAGTGATACACATACCTTGTGAGATTCAATTGTTTGGAATGTCAAGGTTGATTTTGCTATAGGTTGTGTTTATTGGTGAATTTTGTGCTTAATTATTGAGGATTTGAGAATTCTATCATTCTTTATTTTTCGGAGGCATCGATGAGCTAGATTTCTTACCCATTCGTGTTATTGATTGTGTTCTTCTCATTATTCGGGGACGAACAATGGCTTATGTTTGGAGGAGTTGATAACACTCATGTTTCCATGGTTTTTAGTGTTCATATGATGTTAATTTTGTAGGAAATTGAGTGTTTGATGATTGTTTTGTGCTTAAATTGCTTTATATTGTGAAATATGTTACTTGCTCGTACTTTGATGAATTTTACAGAAATATGGAGTTCGAATTTGGACTTTTGATCTTAATGAAAGTTGTAGTTCGTCTAGTTCATCTCGATACGAGTTCGTAGGCGCAAACGGTTCGCAAATCCGAGTTCGGACGAGAAAGATATGGCCGAAACAAGAAAGTCGCGCGCAGCAGTGAATAGTGCCCGACGGGAATTTCCGAATTTTCGGGATTTTGCGGGATTTTCGGATTTTATCAGTATTTTCGAGCTCTATACTATATTTATCCCCTGTGCCTATATATAGGTCCTCTTTTGACCTATTTAGGGTTCCTTTTTGAGTTCCCAACTTTAGTTTTTCAATTTTATAGCTTTAGAATTTATTGCTTTCTAGTTTTCAAGGCTTGGATCAAGATTGAAGATTCAAGCTGCTACAATTCTTCTTATTCAGTTTTTTTTATAATTCAGTTCTTCCAATTGCTATTTTTTTAATTATGTTTATGCTTTCTTTTGCGATGTCTGGCTAGTTTCGTTTAGCTGATTCTAGGGTTTGTAAATAGTTGATTGAATTTATGTGATTTATTTGTTAATAGCTTTGTGCCTTCCAGTTTATGATTCATAATTCCTGGTGCTTAATTTCTTGTGAATTATCTGATCAATAGTTTGCATGTTTAGCTATTCGGTTTGAGACTTAGCGGAGATAACTGTTTAGCGGATTCAGGAATGTATGATATGATTTTAACCTTGAGACCTAGCGGAGATAGGTGGATCATAGGGAGCTATTCTTAGGAGCTATTGGGAGTTAGTAGATTTTCTTGAGACCTAACGGAGATAGATAATTTACTAATCTACGATCGTTGCTGCTCTAGCGAGAGTGATTGATTAATTAAGTGATCTCTCATCATAACTGGATTAAATTGGTACATAAGATTAATAGATTAATTGCATAGATTTAGTTAATGAATTTACTGCCCTAGGATCAGTTGTCTTTTATTAATTGAGTTTTCTATCATATTTTGTTTGGTTTGTTTTGATTTAAGTTATCTACTTCATTCTTATTTGTGATTGCCTGAATATTACTAGGGTTTAGTTAGGATTACTTAAGGTGATTCGTCATAATAGTCCCTGTGGATACGATACTCTGCTTGCTGTTTATGTGCTACAATTACACCGTGTTAGTTGCGGTATTTTATTGCTAATAAATTAGTGATCAACGACCTTTTGTCTGCGTTGACTTTATCATGTCTAACCTTTGTCCGTATTGTCCTTAACTGGGGTAGGACTTTGTCTGCGCTGCTCTTTATATAAGACGTGCTTGGGTCCTTCATATGTGTCGTCCCCTTGACTTATCCGCGCGGCTCTTTTAGTCTTCGTTTCCATCAGCGCCGCTTCTTTCTTTGACTCTTCTCCGGGTATTGCTTTAGTGTCATGCTAACTCTTCTAGTCTGCGCCGACTTTTGTCTGCGCCGCTATCCTGCTTTCATATTTGCACGATGCGACTCCGCTCCTCCAAGCCAGGTGCACCTAGAGTCTAGATCAGTTCCCTTCTTGGAATAGGATGGCTGATGAGATCCTTACTCCTCATCAAATATGTCCGCCAGATTATCACTTGAGCAAATCTTTATGTATCATTTGAGTTGTGTGATACAAGTAATTTGTCTTTAAAAAACTCCCCATTGATATTATTGGTTAGATGTTCATGCCTCGTTAAAAACATCTCCATAAAAATCCTATAGAAAAAATTCGATAGAGCAAAAGAGTACATGACATACATTTACTCATATGTTACACTAGTTGTATCGTTAAAAACCTTAACTAAGAAAACCTCGTAGGAAAAAAATCAGCTAGGGAAAAAGAGTACAATCATTAGGCCTTAAGGACCATTTGACCTTCAAGGTCTAATTTTCAGAATTATTTAAAAGATCTAGCTCCCCTTCAAGATAACAATCTGAAAGTGTTCAATATAATTTTCGGGATTAGATAAATTATCAACATAGATCAATATCATGTTTGCATTGAAGATATCAAATGATATTGTAGTATATTATTCCAAAGTTTTCTTTATTCGAGAAATATTAAATCTTACGAGCAAGTTAAATTTGAATTGTATATCATGCATGACAAAAGTAGTGCTCCAATAGCACACAAGTAAGGAACCTTTGGGTCCTAAATAACTTCGTTATTTTCTTTTGATTTAGGTGAGTTCTTATCCACTTCAAGTAATATGATAACTATTTGGTATCTAAATGGATGTGATATAGTCATATTCTTCAAAACCTTCTTCGGGTAGGTCGACTAATTCGAATAAAATACTCCACCAAAGAGATAACTCGATCTATAGGTCAAGAAAATACTTAGTTTTAACTATGTCTTTCAATTCAAATTTTGTCTTTCAGAATGAGTTAAAATAATTCACATATCCTTCTTCAAGAATATTTTAATTTAGTCGGTTGTATCACTCGACTTTTTGTAACTTGATATGATAAATATCATCGAGGCGTATCTTGTCCTGCGAGCAAAGGATTCTCCTCGACTTGACTTTCTGATTTCCTCGAGTTTGTTTTACTTAATTTCAATTCAATTTATTTCTTTATAACATCAACTTCTCCATTTCTTTTTCATTGTAATACGTCTGCAAGCGATTTATATCCAATAGAATGATTCTACCAAATACACAAAAGATTATTAAACGCTTATCATTCGTAGTAAGAAAGTTTATTCATCAACTGAAGATGAAGATATGAGAAAACTGAAGATGTTTGGAATGACGAATCACAATTGTCACATGCTAATGCAACAATGTACTACTGATTGCATTTCCTGAACTTCTCCCACCAAATGTTTGGAAACAACAATACAATTAAGCGTTGAAAATTTTGTCAATAAATGGTTATAAGTCCATATTTATTAATGGTAAATCCATTGGAATTTTTTAAGATTTAATTGTAGATATGGAATCTATGTCTCGAACTTTTATATATTTGATCGTTCACTTCCAAGTTGGGATCAATGAGAATTAATGCATAAAGTTTGATGCTTGAGAAAGTGGGAGATGAAATATCCCACAGTGAAGAAGTCCAAAGTCATTTATAAGTGTTGTCTCTTTAGAAGGAGATAATCAACTTGTGTAGCACCATCCGAGTCCTGAGAACAGGCACGTGCACGTCGCACTTGTTGCAATGGGCTCTTTGAGGCACACTTTGCATTTGCACGTCGTCGTAAGGAGCATTGAGGAGCCTTTAGTTTTCACAAAGTGACTCGTGAAAATGGCTCGATGATGGTTCGATGGTTTGATCGTGGCTCGCAGCCAAACGCAGTTCGATGTAGGAAGTACATGGACGCATGACACGCGATGCAGACATGGTAACAGTTGCGCCACAGGTGCAAATGTGGCAATAGTTAGTGTACGAGTTACGCTGAATTGACGCATCGGTCCGAGCTTGGGTCATGGCTCACACCTATTTTAGAAAAATGGCTCGGTGATGGTTCAGTGGTTCGACCATGGATCGCGCTAGACGTGGTTCGGTGTAGCGCTTACGTGGATGCAGGATGTAGCAGTGCAAAGGTGGCAACAATTGCGCCACATGGTGCAGATGACAAATGTGGTAGTGGTTGGCATACGGGTGGCACATGCCTAACCCAGGCGCACTGAACCGATGCGTCGATTCGAGCAAAGGTCGAGGCTCACACCTGTTCGGGTTCAACTGGGCACATCTGTTCAAATTCGCACTCATTCAAGTCAGCCACTTCCTCTTATAAATAAAGGCTCCCAACATGTCAAAATTCACTCATTTAACATATTGTTTCGACCGTCATCGAATCGTCTATCATATTTTTCATATAGTTCGAGTCCTAGTTAAGTATTCAGTTTAGAGTATCGAGTAGTTCATTGGAATGTTGAGCATGTGGTGTGCAACAACTCGAGTTCATCAATACTGTTGTATCTTGGAGGCAATTGCTATAGAATTGCGTGCACAATATAGCGGAGTAATATTGTCTTAGTAGAGATAGTGTTCAACACTAGCCTCAGGTTCTTTCTTTTCTTTACTGTGATTTTGCTATTTCTTAATTCTAGTTTTCAACGCCATGTATTTTATACAACATTAAGTTTATTCATCGAGAACTTGACTTCTCAAATCATCAAACTTGAGGATATGTGCAGACTCCAAAAAAAAATTCTAATCATTTATGCAAGTTAAAGCTCATCTTTCCTCCCTCCTAGTTTCTTCAACTTTGTGGGGTATCTAATGATTCATTTGAATGATGAAGCTCGCATTGCAGGAATCGTTGAATTTCGTTGGTTGTACACATTTTAAAGGTATAATTTGTAATTAACCTATCAATTCTATACATAGATATAGCATATATAACCATTTGCTTTGTATTCATTGATAAATATTTACATAAGTTAAAAAATAATACTCTATCCGTCCCACTATAAGTGGCTCAAAACATTTCAGGCACGGGAATTAAAGAGAAGATGTAAATTGGTTAAAAGTGGTAGGCCTACACTTTTTTAAGGGTTAAATTTTTTCATTTATGAAAACATGTTAATTATAGTTTGACGACCCAAAATGGAATATAGGCCACTTTTAGTGGGATGGAGGGAGTATAAGAAATAGAGTCAGAGTTGAGGGCTCTATTTGCAATGCTTATTAAGTGGAAGAAGCATTTACATTATGCTATTATTATTTAAGGATCACGTAAGAACAAAGCATAAGGAGATGACATGTATCATGATTATGATGGTTGGGGCAAGATTTGGTATGAAGACTTGTCTAGATATACTTTCACTCTTCAAGCAATTTGGATGGCCTTCAGAAAATATGTTAAAGAGATAAATGGATGGTAGAGTATGATGTTGCTCATTTATATGTGCTATTCAAGATGTCAAAGAAATAAAGAGATATGGTGTTGATTCTCTGGCACAGAGCTACATGACTATTCTTAGTGGATGTTGCGTCTATAGTGATCTCCCAAGTCGATTGCATATCCTATCACCAGAATTTGATGGACATAGAAAAGCAGCTATATTTGAAAAGGGCTACACCGAAGAGACAACAACATTGAAAATATGAGGAGAAAATTCAAGTATGTTGATGTTGCGAGACGAGATAATGTGCAGATTCATGTGCAGACTCAGTTACAAAATCAGCAAGAGGTCCGCGATTGATTTCTATCAAGCTCGACAAATGGTACATGACATCCGTCATTGTCTTCATCTTTATTATCAGTAACTTTTATTTTGGGATTTGTTGTTATATAATGTTTTTTGTTTGAGATTTGTTGGATTTTATTTTGAAGTAAGTTTGTTGGATATGTAATAAGTTTTTTTTTTTTTTTTTTGAGACAATATGTTAGTAGTTGGTTTCTTGTTGGATATCTATGAATATTGGTGTTTTCTTGAATTTTAAGAGATTGCTTTCTTTATTGAATTTTGAGGAATATTAATGTAATTCTTTTAGTGGTGTTTAAAAATGATTTAATTGATTTTAAAAAGATAACAAAAAAGAAAAAGAGATTAGCGATGAATTTAACTGTCTTGAGTCTTCTTTAACGAGAAATTTTAACAGCATACACATTCCATCACAAATCGCAAAAAGTTCATTCAACGTTAATGACAAATATGTGACGGACAATGACAGTCTTACAATAACACAATGTTGCGATATAACAAAATTTGTTGCTAAAATTAACACAACAAGTGTTTGACGACATCGTTTCCCATCATTAAAATTAGCAGCAAACGTAAATCATTTGTTAAATTATTCAATGACATTATTTATATTCAGAATCTGCTCATTAGTATTGTATTGTTAGCCATGTTTAGTAAGATTGTGCATTCCGTCCGTACCGGACCGACCCGGACTAGATCGAGAAAATCGAAAAACTAACGACATGGAGATTGAAGGACCGACTCAAACCAATTTAATTGTGAGAACCGAACCAAAACCGACCGAAACCGACCATCAGTTTAGGTCAGTTTCGGTCTAAAACCGATTAAAAAGGGCAAGATAAAAATAAGAAGTTATTTACAGTAATGAGAAAGGAAGTCACTAGTTAGAAAGTGATGATAGATTTATTTAAGTTTAAACAGAAACGAGAAGAGGAAGTCGTTCCATATATCCTCTGTTGTCCATTAGCTTTGAAACAAGGCTGCCTTATTACTTTGTAATTATGACGGGATCCAATAAACAAATCCGTCTTGAAACAAATCTGCAATTCTTTCTCTGTCTCTTCCTAAATCTACCAGAATTCATCCTAAATCTAGCCTTGCCTTGGTTGTCAACGGCAAGAGAGAGCAAGGGTTGGTGGTCGACGTCGTTGGTGCGACTACCGGAGAAGAGCGGCAACTTGCGACTGGAGGACCGGAGGTGAATCGCAGCTGGAGGGTCGGGGCGACTCGCTACTGCCTAGCATTTGGACTATGGATGAGCCGACTGTCGATGCTGGACGATCGGTAGCGGGTGGCGAATGTGAATTGGGGGCGGCGACTGGCGTGAGATTAACGATCGAGTGTTGGAGTTTCAGACAAGAGAGATGTAACACCCCGTGTTTTGAGAAGCTATTTGTGCCCTAGCTCGAATTTAAATTGAGTTTTAAATAGTAGCTAGAGGAATTATGCACGTGGGCGAATAAATGAGATAAGAAATTTTTAGAGTTTAATAGGAGGCGATATTATTTTCTCGAGTCTTATAAATTCTCTTATTGAGAAACCTATCTTCGCCCTATATTTTTATTAAAATGTCTATGTGATATAAATATTTTACTTGGTAGAATATTCACATATGATTTATTGATGCATTGTTATTATGATATTAGATATATCATAATAGAGATAATTTTTCCTCACATGAATAAATATATTTTCATGAGATATATTTTTCCCACATACTAAATAAGAGTTATAATTATTCAAGTATATATATATATATATATATATATATATATATATATATATATATACACACCTATCTCTCTTTCTCTCTCACTCTCTCTATCTCTCTCAATCTCTCTCACTCTTTCTCTCTCACTCTCTCACCCTTACGCAGCACTAGCTCCCTCCCCACTCTCCCACATTATTCTTCTCTTTCCCATCAATGGAAATCACATGCACCATTAAAGAGCCCCTAAAAAGCTAATCTAACTAGCCAACTCATTCCTCCACACTTTAAGCTCACAAGCACATGCACACCTCTCTCTCATCTCCCTCCCTCTCTTATTCTTCTTTATTTTCAGCAGCCCTCCTCCTCCTCCTCACTCCACCACACTTCTTTTTCTTGTTCCACCAAATATAGTAAGAACTAAGGTTTCTTAAAGTGTTCATCTTCAAGCTCAAGCTCCAAGCATACTACGCATCATCTTCTACTCCACCTCCATTGATCTTGTTGGTAGCAACCTCAATCCTCCTCTTATGTTATATATATATTTTCTTGTGGTATAAGCATGTATATTGATGCATAATTGAAGCATGATGAGTTATTAGTGTGAAAATGCATGAGAATGGTGATGAAAGTATAGATCTATGATGATATGTGTATATGTTGTTGTTTCAACCATTTTGAGAAGTTTTCTTACGTTCTGGACTGATCAGTCGACGAGGTTTCCCTCGTCTAAAACTCTTCAAACTTTTACAGTGTGTCGATATATGTGTCTTGAGGACGCTGGTAAAATTTCAAGTCATTTGGACTTCTTTTACTACCTTTTTAAAATGCAAAACTTTTACTGCGCATGTCCACCGGAAATTTAGAAAGGCAGTCCCTAGAGTCACACTTTTCAGTAACTTTCAAACACATTCAGCCTCCCAAATTTTTATGGTAGAAAGATACATGTATTATACTGATTTACACCAAATTTCAAACCATTTGGCCAACGTTTACTATTTTTCAAAAATCATAGCTTCCAGTCGTGCAAAACTGCCGAATCTGGTAGACTGTGGGAAAACACCCATATCTCGTAAACCACTTGGAGTTTTTCACTCTACTTTTTTTTAAATAAAACTAGACGCAGAAAGGTTTTCAACAGTGTAAGTCTCGAATCTAGGAGATTTCTGAGTCAAAACAGTTTATTCGTTAAAGTTGAGGCAGAGCAGAATGATAAACTGTAGGAGTCTGAAAATTTCTACTTTGTAATTGTTTTGAGGATTTTAAAGTTTTGGTGGATTAATACACCATGTTATGTCATGAAAATACTACTAGAAAATTTTATATTTATTTCCAAGCTTACGTGAATATTTGGGAATTTACTTACAAGGAAAAAGATTTCGAGTTCATAGGATTATTTTTTTTTTAAGTCATTTGACTATTGTGATAAATCGTGAAAATGTATTATGTGGAAATTGATTATTGCAAAGTATGAATGACTATTTGATGTTTATGAATGCTATTTACCTAGGATTGAGAGTCTTTTAATTGGATAAGATATCTAATTAAATTGAGAGGTCCAATTGGGTAAATAGTAGATAGGTTATAAGATGAGATTAAGCATATGATGAAAGCATAAGTATTGAGATATTAGTTAGATGAAATTCTAACTAGAGTTTATTTTGTCACATGACAATCTAAACCACGTGCGCCACCAAAGGTTCGAGTGACGGCCGGCGTTAGTACGACTCTGAGCGTTACGTCATCGACCCCTGAGACAGGTGGGCTTTATTCTAACTCTATTATGGCTAGCTACCATGATAATGAGTTCAAATGCAAATTCTTATGAAAATGAAGCATGTTGAAGCATTATTGATGAATCTTATGAAAATGAAGCATGTTGAAGCATTATTGATGAGTATTATGAAAATTGTCAACTTGCCATATTTATTATTGATGAGAATGAGATATGGTATGTTGCCTCTATGAAAGACATGATTATGATCATGATGCAAGATATCGGCCTTTGACTGATTTATATGACAGTAAAGGTTTTGTGCGCAGAGGTGACCGTGAGCCGTCTCTAGTCGGCCGGTCACGGTGATTTGAAGGAGGCCTCCTTCTCTTCACCTTATATATATATTATATGAGTTCTCATAGTTGGCACATACCGTGAATATATAATGTCTGCAGACTAATGATATTATTATGATGATGCAAATGAGTTTATGACAGAAAAACATGAACAGGTATTTTTAATCTCAGTTAAATCCTGTTGATGCATTGAAAAGGGCAAGATTGACATATAGCTCTAAGAGCAACATTTCAATTATTTCCGGCATGAGTCCACTGAGTGCTTTTTGGTACTCAGCCCTGCATGTATTTCTAAATGTGCAGGTCTGGCTTGGCGCGAGGATGGGTGAAAGCTGTTGGAATTGTCAGTTGGCTGTGTCTTTCCTATGTCTCATATTTATCTTTATAAGCTTTGACTCTATAAGAATTTGAACTCCCTGCTATATGTCTTCACACATATAGTAACGCATCTCGCTGCATAACTCTGATGAAACTCTTTATTTAATTTGCTTATGTCTGTAATATCCCTTAAGGGAAATACTTCTCAGACCCTTGCTAAGTTTCAATGGCTTAATCATGTTTACCCAAGCTAGTAATTATTTTGGTCTTGAAATCCTTCTTTAAAATGAGTAAAGTTTGCAATTGCTTCCGCTAAAACAAGATGTATTCCTATTTCTTTCACTATTTCTTTTATTAGTCGTACGATACTTGGTATACGCTATCACTGGCTATATCGGGCTGCGACAGAGTGGTATCAGAGCAGCTCGTCTGCTCTGAGTATAATCTCTTATAGAGTCTTTTTTTTTTTTTATTGAGTCTAAGCTAGAGTCTTAGACTAAAAGAGCTATGTCACTGACAAGAGCCAACACCCCATCTCCGCCAGCTTGACGAGGTATGCAAGTTAAAGTTTAAAGTTACTTATGAGCATGAGATATGCAATTGATAAGTTGATGATATTTATAAGTTGAGAAAGAAGCATGATTAGTACATGATGCAATATTATTGATATCTGGTTTTGATTGACTGGATAAGTAAGATGGTGGAAAATTTTTATTGGAATCAATATTGATACCGATGCACTACGAGAATCCTAGAGGAACACCGACAAACGAGTATGTTATTGAGTAATAAACGAGTAAGTCATTCTTGACTTAGTAACACGAGTTGTTATTCTAGCATGGCAGACGGATTCGACATAGTACAGGCTTTCTATGACTGTACTTTGGAGCACCACGAGACTATTGGAGAGTTCTTAGCACGCTTCCACCACAGGTGGATTGACGCCGTAGAGCATGGAGTCACGGCCCAGCAGGCCATGCAGATACTACCACATAGGATGCCACCCCACTGGCAGGCTTGGTGTCATTTTATCGCCCCAGACTTCTATAGCCCGTTGGCACCGGGAGGATTTGAGGTGCGATTCCCGGAGTACCTAACCATTCTGTTGAGCCGGTTCGTGATGTATGCAAACCCACCCTACTTTTACCTGACGGAGAGTGACACCCGAGAGGGTGAGGCAGATAGTCAGCCTCAGGGTCTTTCTGAGACTGAGGATCCTTTTATGGCATTGGGACTAGACCTCCTTAGCTCCCAGCCGATTGATGACCCTATTCCTTCACTTTCTCAGGGCACTCTGCCCGAGGAGGAGATTTCTCCTATTGATATCTTGGTTACCCCTATGACCATAGACACCACTGAGGCCATCGATACCACCGAGCAGCTGATGAGCCCCATCCGTGAGACCCTCTCTGTTCCTCCCCTCCCTACGGTTGGAGAGGGCGAGATTGCTATGGCTGATGTTGATCCATTCGCACCAGGACCTTCACGACCCCAGGGGACAGCTAGAGACATGGAGGACGACACAGGATCAGTCCCGGTTGTTGGGACTCTCATCTCACAGCCCTTGGATCTTCCTAACATGGGCCAGGCCTTCGAGACGGACGTCCCTCGAGGAGATCCGATTCGAGAGAGAGCCACCTTCGACCCTTTTCACCGTGCCGACTCTGACAGTGAGGATGGTGTGCCGTATGTGCCCCGATTGGGTGACGCTCGAGCAGATGTCGGTGATGATGCTACGGAGGATGGGAGTGACGATAGTAGCCGGGGTGATGGTAGAGGTCATGGGTGGATATGGTTTTGATATGATGGTATTTGAATAGAGATGTATATATATGGTAGCTTTGTTTAGATAGCCCCTAGATTTGGCTAACAATGGATACTTCCATCCCAGACCAGGGCTTGTACTTATTTTAGGCCCCTATAGTACACGGGTAACGGATAGTATCTGTACCCAATTGTAGGGCTGCTTGTACATAGACGCAGTATTGATGCAGTAGCTAGGTCTTTAGCAGAGTAGTACTTTGTACTGACCTATAGCAGTTTATAGATCATTTTGTACAAAAGAAGCCCTCGCTGAGGCAATTTTCACGGTATATACATGATGGGCCAAAGTGGCCATTTTTGACTAAATGAGAAATGTGATTATTTTTTTTTTGATGCATTGTTATGATGTAGTTGTCAATTTGTATACATTGATTGAGAACCGAGTACTTGATGCATTGAGTATACTCTATGTGATAATGTATGTATATACATATATATATATATATATGAGACGCATGGTATGTTGTGAATTACTCAGCTATAAGACTAGAGTAAGATGATCCTTGTCACATAGAGGAACTTATCTTTTAACCCAAACTTGTAGATTGTCATAATGCCTCCACGAAGAGTGAACAGAGATACACCCGGGAATGAGGAAGAACCCAGAGAACCTACACCGCCGCCTCCACCTCAAGATAGGAGAGTGGAAGAACTTTTCCTAAGACAAAACCCACCGACTTTCGCAGGCACGGGAGACCCTGCTGAAACGGAAGAATGGATTCGTGCTATGGAACGAATCTTTCGATTTTTGAGATGCAACGACGCACAACGTCTTATGTGCGTGTCTTACCAGCTGAAAGGAACCGCCGACTATTGGTGGGAAGCAAAGCAGAAAACTATGACCCCGGAGCAGTTAGATGAACTCACTTGGGAGCTTTTTAAGACTGCTCTGTGTGAGAAGTTCATACCCAGAAGCTATAGGAAAAAGAAGGAGATGGAGTTTACCACCTTAAAGCAAGGGAATAAAACTGTAGTGGAGTACGATCGACTATTCTGCGATCTGGCCCGATATGCACCGTATAGAGTGGATACGGATGAGAAGATGTCCGAGTTGTTTTGCGCTGGACTGCGACAAGAGATAAGAGTTGTATTGGCAAGTCAAACGGCACTTTCCTACGCCGAGGCCTTGAACAGAGCTCTAGATATGGAGCTAGCAATGCAACCAGAGAAAACAACACACACACCAACGCCTCCATCAGCTCAATATACGCAAGTATCAAACACTCCCTACTCTAACCAAGGACAGAAAGGAAAACGCAAATGGGAAAATCGTGGAAATGAGGGTAAAAAGCCATGGCAAGGTCAGAATGTCCAGGCTCCATTCGTGAAAGGCGATAAATTATTTTATGGTGGACCAGCAACCTCACACCCCGGACACCAAGGGATACCCCCTTGTCCTAAGTGCAACAAGTTACACACAGGAGTGTGCAGAGCTGGAAACCCAAATTGTTTCACTTGTGGGAAACCAGGGCATTACTCGAGCCAGTGCCCCAACCGACAGCAAGGGATGAGTGGAGGAAGACCCAATCAGTTTCCAACCCCACAACTCAGAGCAATGGAAGGAATTCTTCCTCTACCTCAACCACTACAGCAACAACCTTTTCGCCGTCCAAACCAGCCTCATAAGCAGCTACCTGCACCGCAAGCAGGAATACCACCGCAATATCAAAGGATGTATGCTATCAATAAGAAGAATCAGGATAAGAACCAAGGAAACTTAACAGGTATTGGGGAACTGAAAGGTGTACCCATTGTTATTCTCTTTGATACTGGAGCATCACATTCTTTCATCTCATATACTTGTGTGGATACGTTAGAGCTGAATGTAGAACCAGCCCAGCTACACTTAAGGGTAGCCACTCCCTTAGGGAAGATCACCACCGTGACACATGTGTGTCCTAACTTAGAATTTGAATTAGGACCTCTTAAGCTTAAGGCTAAGACGTTGAGACTTCTGCGCATGTGGACCACAGACATCATTTTGGGAATGGACTGGTTAGCAGAACACCATGCGGTGATACAATGCGAGCAGAGACGGATATCATTCCAGCCACCTGGCCTGGAACCTACATGTTTTTATGCCATCAATAGGAAATGGAAGAAGACACCTATCATCTCTGCAGTGCAAGCGAACAAGATACTAAAGGAAAAAGGCGCGACAGCATATTTAGTATACTTGAGCCAAGAAGAGGAAGCACAAATAAAGATTGAAGATGTACCTATAGTGCGGGAGTATCAAGACGTTTTCCCTGATATTCTACCAGGTCTACCCCCGAACCGACAATTGGAATTCACAATCGACTTGGAACCTGGAGCAGCACCAATATCCAAAGCACCATATAGGATGGCACCAGCAGAATTGCAAGAACTGAAGTTGCAACTACAAGAATTGTTGGACATGGGATTCATTCGACCCAGTGTTTCGCCTTGGGGAGCACCGGTCCTGTTTGTCAAAAAGAAAGACGGAAGTTTAAGATTGTGTATCGATTACCGGGAATTAAACAAGGTGACCCTAAAGAATAAGTATCCTTTGCCACGTATAGACGATTTGTTTGATCAACTTCGAGGAGCACGCGCTTTCTCAAAGATAGATTTAAGGACAGGGTATCACCAATTGAGGATACGACCTGAGGATATTCCAAAGACAGCATTCCGCACGAGATACGGACACTATGAGTTCATAGTGATGCCTTTTGGATTAACAAATGCCCCCGCCGTATTCATGGATCTCATGAATCGAGTGTTTCACGAATATTTGGATCAATTCGTGTTGGTATTCATAGACGACATCTTGATTTACTCGAAGAATGAGAAGGATCATGAAGAGCACCTTAGAACCGTGCTAGAGAAGCTAAGAGCTGAAAAGCTTTATGCTAAGTATAGCAAATGTGAGTTTTGGCTACGAGAAGTCAATTTCTTAGGCCACGTCATTTCAGCTGCAGGAATCAAAGTGGATCCTGCCAAAGTTCAAGCAGTGCAAGAATGGAGATCACCAACGACACCTCACGAGATTCGTAGCTTCCTAGGATTAGCAGGCTACTACCGTCGTTTTATACAAGATTTCTCCAAAATAGCCAAGCCTATAACTCATCTGCTCAAGAAAGAAGTCAAATTCTTGTGGACAGACGAATGCGAACAAAGCTTTCAAGAATTGAAGAAGAGGTTGACCACCGCCCCAGTACTAGCCGTTCCAGAAGCAAACAAGGAATATACCATATATACAGACGCATCAAAGAAAGGACTAGGTTGTGTACTGATGCAAGAGGGAAAGGTAATAGCTTATGCCTCGCGACAGCTTAGGCCACATGAAGCAAATTACCCGACACATGACCTAGAGCTAGCAGCAGTAGTGCACGCATTGAAAATTTGGAGACACCACCTTTATGGAGTAAGATGTGAAATTTACACCGACCATAAGAGTCTCAAATATTTCTTTGAACAGAAGGATCTGAATATGAGACAAAGAAGATGGCTAGAATTGGTCAAGGACTACGATTGTGGAATCAATTATCATCCAGGCAAAGCCAACGTCGTGGCAGATGCCTTGAGCAGAATGGAACGAGCCAAGTTAGGATGTATCCTAACCAAGGAGAATGACTTGGTAAGGGAATTCGAAAGGTTAAGGTTGGAAGTGGTATTTCCACCGCAAACCACAGATTTGATCATGGCGACACTCAGTGTTACCCCCGATCTAAGATCAAGGATTGTTAGTATGCAAAGAGAGGATGAGAAATTGGAAAGATTGCGAGTGAAAATCCGTACCGAGAAGCTTGAGTCATACCAAGAAGCAGCAGATAATGCATTGATGTTTGAGGGAAGAATCTGTGTACCCAATGATGAGAAATTAAGAAATGAAATCATGAGCGAAGCTCATGACACGCCTTACGCAGCACATCCGGGAGGTACAAAGATGTACCAAGATTTAAAAGCAAGATTTTGGTGGGAAGGCATGAAGCGAGACATAGCTTCGTTTGTAGAACGATGTTTAGCTTGTCAGCAAGTGAAGGCATTACACCAACGACCTTATGGCAAATTACAACCGTTAGAAATCCCAGAGTGGAAATGGGACCACATTGCCATGGACTTTGTCACTGCCTTGCCAAAGTCGAATAGAGGGAATACCGCCGTTTGGGTGATCATAGATAGATTGACGAAAAGTGCTCACTTCATACCGATTCCTGTCACAAGTGGTTCTGAAAAGTTAGCTCAAATATACATTCGTGAGATAGTACGTTTACACGGAGTTCCAATGACGATTACCTCCGATAGAGATACAAAATTCACCTCACGTTTTTGGATGAGCTTACACAGGGAATTGGGTACTAAGTTGAATTTTAGCACAGCTTTTCATCCACAGACGGATGGACAGTCTGAAAGAACTATACAAGTTTTGGAAGATATGATTCGGACTGTAGTGTTAGATAGAGGAGCTCAATGGGAACAAGTGTTACCCCTGATTGAATTTGCCTACAATAATAGTTTCCAAACGACTATTAATATGGCACCATATGAAGCCCTCTATGGAAGAAAATGTAGATCTCCGCTTTATTGGGATGAAGTAGGAGAAAGAAAAGTGTTAGGTCCTGACGCAGTGGAAGAAATGATCACAACTGTGAGACAAATTCGGCAACGAATTAAAGAAGCTCAAGATCGCCAAAAATCTTATGCCGACACTAGACGCACAGAGATTCAGTTTGAAGTGGGAAGTAAAGTCTTTTTGAAAGTTTCCCCTTCTCGAGGGATTCACCGATTTGGTATAAAAGGAAAGCTCAAGCCTAGATTTATAGGCCCATACGACATATTGGAAAAAGTAGGCCCTGTTGCCTATAGACTCGCGTTACCTCCAAATTTCGCGAATGTTCACAATGTCTTTCACGTGTCGCAGTTGAGAAAATACGTGTTTGACCCGAAGCATGTTATTCATCGAGAGGATATATCTCTTGAACCAGACCTGAAATATGAAGAAAGACCCGAAGCTGTGTTGGATAGAAAGATCCAACAATTGAGAAATAAGTCACTTGCCTTAGTCAAAATACAATGGAGACATCACGGGCAAGAAGAAGCAACTTGGGAATTGGAGGATAAAATGAAGGGAAAATATCCAGAATTGTTTCCCGAAGGTGAGATTTCAAATTTCGGGACGAAATTTTTTTTAAGGGGGTAAGGATGTAACACCCCGTGTTTTGAGAAGCTATTTGTGCCCTAGCTCGAATTTAAATTGAGTTTTAAATAGTAGCTAGAGGAATTATGCACGTGGGCGAATAAATGAGATAAGAAATTTTTAGAGTTTAATAGGAGGCGATATTATTTTCTCGAGTCTTATAAATTCTCTTATTGAGAAACCTATCTTCGCCCTATATTTTTATTAAAATGTCTATGTGATATAAATATTTTACTTGGTAGAATATTCACATATGATTTATTGATGCATTGTTATTATGATATTAGATATATCATAATAGAGATAATTTTTCCTCACATGAATAAATATATTTTCATGAGATATATTTTTCCCACATACTAAATAAGAGTTATAATTATTCAAGTATATATATATATATATATATATATATATATATATATATATATACACACCTATCTCTCTTTCTCTCTCACTCTCTCTATCTCTCTCAATCTCTCTCACTCTTTCTCTCTCACTCTCTCACCCTTACGCAGCACTAGCTCCCTCCCCACTCTCCCACATTATTCTTCTCTTTCCCATCAATGGAAATCACATGCACCATTAAAGAGCCCCTAAAAAGCTAATCTAACTAGCCAACTCATTCCTCCACACTTTAAGCTCACAAGCACATGCACACCTCTCTCTCATCTCCCTCCCTCTCTTATTCTTCTTTATTTTCAGCAGCCCTCCTCCTCCTCCTCACTCCACCACACTTCTTTTTCTTGTTCCACCAAATATAGTAAGAACTAAGGTTTCTTAAAGTGTTCATCTTCAAGCTCAAGCTCCAAGCATACTACGCATCATCTTCTACTCCACCTCCATTGATCTTGTTGGTAGCAACCTCAATCCTCCTCTTATGTTATATATATATTTTCTTGTGGTATAAGCATGTATATTGATGCATAATTGAAGCATGATGAGTTATTAGTGTGAAAATGCATGAGAATGGTGATGAAAGTATAGATCTATGATGATATGTGTATATGTTGTTGTTTCAACCATTTTGAGAAGTTTTCTTACGTTCTGGACTGATCAGTCGACGAGGTTTCCCTCGTCTAAAACTCTTCAAACTTTTACAGTGTGTCGATATATGTGTCTTGAGGACGCTGGTAAAATTTCAAGTCATTTGGACTTCTTTTACTACCTTTTTAAAATGCAAAACTTTTACTGCGCATGTCCACCGGAAATTTAGAAAGGCAGTCCCTAGAGTCACACTTTTCAGTAACTTTCAAAAACATTCAGCCTCCCAAATTTTTATGGTAGAAAGATACATGTATTATACTGATTTACACCAAATTTCAAACCATTTGGCCAACGTTTACTATTTTTCAAAAATCATAGCTTCCAGTCGTGCAAAACTGCCGAATCTGGTAGACTGTGGGAAAACACCCATATCTCGTAAACCACTTGGAGTTTTTCACTCTACTTTTTTTTAAATAAAACTAGACGCAGAAAGGTTTTCAACAGTGTAAGTCTCGAATCTAGGAGATTTCTGAGTCAAAACAGTTTATTCGTTAAAGTTGAGGCAGAGCAGAATGATAAACTGTAGGAGTCTGAAAATTTCTACTTTGTAATTGTTTTGAGGATTTTAAAGTTTTGGTGGATTAATACACCATGTTATGTCATGAAAATACTACTAGAAAATTTTATATTTATTTCCAAGCTTACGTGAATATTTGGGAATTTACTTACAAGGAAAAAGATTTCGAGTTCATAGGATTATTTTTTTTTTAAGTCATTTGACTATTGTGATAAATCGTGAAAATGTATTATGTGGAAATTGATTATTGCAAAGTATGAATGACTATTTGATGTTTATGAATGCTATTTACCTAGGATTGAGAGTCTTTTAATTGGATAAGATATCTAATTAAATTGAGAGGTCCAATTGGGTAAATAGTAGATAGGTTATAAGATGAGATTAAGCATATGATGAAAGCATAAGTATTGAGATATTAGTTAGATGAAATTCTAACTAGAGTTTATTTTGTCACATGACAATCTAAACCACGTGCGCCACCAAAGGTTCGAGTGACGGCCGGCGTTAGTACGACTCTGAGCGTTACGTCATCGACCCCTGAGACAGGTGGGCTTTATTCTAACTCTATTATGGCTAGCTACCATGATAATGAGTTCAAATGCAAATTCTTATGAAAATGAAGCATGTTGAAGCATTATTGATGAATCTTATGAAAATGAAGCATGTTGAAGCATTATTGATGAGTATTATGAAAATTGTCAACTTGCCATATTTATTATTGATGAGAATGAGATATGGTATGTTGCCTCTATGAAAGACATGATTATGATCATGATGCAAGATATCGGCCTTTGACTGATTTATATGACAGTAAAGGTTTTGTGCGCAGAGGTGACCGTGAGCCGTCTCTAGTCGGCCGGTCACGGTGATTTGAAGGAGGCCTCCTTCTCTTCACCTTATATATATATTATATGAGTTCTCATAGTTGGCACATACCGTGAATATATAATGTCTGCAGACTAATGATATTATTATGATGATGCAAATGAGTTTATGACAGAAAAACATGAACAGGTATTTTTAATCTCAGTTAAATCCTGTTGATGCATTGAAAAGGGCAAGATTGACATATAGCTCTAAGAGCAACATTTCAATTATTTCCGGCATGAGTCCACTGAGTGCTTTTTGGTACTCAGCCCTGCATGTATTTCTAAATGTGCAGGTCTGGCTTGGCGCGAGGATGGGTGAAAGCTGTTGGAATTGTCAGTTGGCTGTGTCTTTCCTATGTCTCATATTTATCTTTATAAGCTTTGACTCTATAAGAATTTGAACTCCCTGCTATATGTCTTCACACATATAGTAACGCATCTCGCTGCATAACTCTGATGAAACTCTTTATTTAATTTGCTTATGTCTGTAATATCCCTTAAGGGAAATACTTCTCAGACCCTTGCTAAGTTTCAATGGCTTAATCATGTTTACCCAAGCTAGTAATTATTTTGGTCTTGAAATCCTTCTTTAAAATGAGTAAAGTTTGCAATTGCTTCCGCTAAAACAAGATGTATTCCTATTTCTTTCACTATTTCTTTTATTAGTCGTACGATACTTGGTATACGCTATCACTGGCTATATCGGGCTGCGACAAGAGATGAGCAGCGGGTGGGTGTAACTGTGTAATGTAGGGTTTTTAGTTTTAGGGGGGTGTTGACTCAACTAGAAACACCTCTAGATTGACTTGCAATAGGACAAGGACACTCTAGCAGTGGTAAGTTAACTCAATGTCGTCTCTCAAGGAAGATCTTTAAGGGCTTTTAATTATGACACGAGAAAGCGGTAAACTTGATTTAAAAACTTGTAAAGTAAACTTTAACGTGAATTTAAACTTGTAATTAACTAGGCATGAAAGAACGAAAGCATAAATAAACTATTAAACCTATACAAGAATTAAACGATTAAAGTAAAAGCAACTTAAGAATTTAAATGCGACTAAACTAAGGATTTAAAGACTTGTAAATTAAAGCTTCTAATCTACTAGGCATGAAACTAAAGTGCAGAATTGAAATTGCATAATTGAAATAGCGTAATTGAAAGTGAAGAATTAACATTGCATAATTGAAAGTAAAGCATAAACGTAACAAGTAAATTAAAATAAATACGGAATACCATAAACTTCTCGAAGGTGCAACCACTGTTACTTGATTACAAATTCGAAAAGAAAGCTAAAGCAAAACTAAACTTGAAAGTAAACTAGAACAAGAAGAAACGAAAACTAGAAGAACTAAGAAAACATGTAAACCTAAGTCTTTGGCTAATTACCATCAAACTCGGCCTTGCAAAATTGGACTCTTAAGGAAATAGAATCGTAACAGGGAAGGAAAGTCCATTAGGCCGCGTGCTCTGCAAGTAACGCGGTAGCTTTGGCGAGAAATCGCCAGCTCTGGAAGTTCAGCTCTGGTAAGGTATGCCAGAGCTGGAAGTCAGCTCTGGATAAGTACGCTCTGGATAGACATAGCAGAGTAAAGTCAGCTCTGGAATTGATCTACAGCTCTGTCGACTTTTAGCTCTGCTCTGACAAGTTTGTTCTGCTTTAGAGACTTAGCGAACTCTGGAATGTTTAGATCTGGAGATGGTGAGCTCTGCTCTATCATGCGCCTTTTCAGCTCTGCTCTGGCTCGGCCTTTTTAGCTCTGACGCGGGCTTTTCCGCTCTGGCGCGGGCTTTTCAGCTCTGGACACCAGATTGCGCCTAAGTATGCAATTCTAACCCAAAATCTCCAACATCACACTCTTCCATCTATAAAATCAAAATCTCCTGCAAAGCATAAAACAAACCCATAAACGCACCAATTTCCAGGATATTTAACTCAAAATAAGCACATGCAAACCTCCAAATTACGAACAATTAAGCATAAATCAACCCCCCCCACACTTAGCCTTTTGCTTGTCCTCGAGCAAAATCAGTATGAATCCTAGGAAGAGAGCGTTTCAACGATGCTTATTTCCATCCAAACATTCAACAAGTCAATTCAAATTTTCCCATCAATACACATCTCTCGGATCATGCAAGTAACTTAAAGTTTACGAAGCAACAAAATAGTAATGCGAGTAATTCGATCAGACCCAATTCTCCACTAGAAGTGAATTCCCTAATGTGATCACCTTTATAATCAATATCTCCATTTTTCACACTTTGTGTGCTTAAGTTTTCGACAGTTGAGCCATAATTCATGAAAATAAAACCATTTGGATGTAATCCAAAGTCTTTTCACGTGATTTCTCATGCTCATAGTTAAACTAGAGGAGCAGAGACTTAGAGCTGTCATTTTCATAGCTGACCAGATGTTTCAGAGCTGGACCCTAACGCTCGTGCCAACGAAGCCAGCGAGCGTGGGAGACATAAGGTCATTACCCCAGCGAGTGTGGGGGACATAAGGCCATTGCATAGCATATACCTCAAAGTTTCAATATGCGTTAAGCACCACAATTTATCATTTGCCTGGGCCCAGAATCCCACTTTTCCAATTGAAGTTCCCACATTGAACACCTTTCATAATGGATACGGAAAGTATGAGTTAAAAATGTAAACAACCTTCAAATATACTCGCTGGAACCCAGCGGTCGCTGGGAGCGCACTGGGTTCCAGCACTCATGGACCCCTAGCGATCATTGGAAGTGGGTCTAGCGCTCGTTCAATTTCCACGCTCGTTGGGTTTGTGGATTTCAAGTTCGAAAATATCACGCCAAATTCTTGTTAATTCATTTAAAATCCGACCAAGAATTCATTCAAAATCATGAAAAATCCGTGAGAATTCTATAGACTTTTAAAATCCACAGACTTTTAAAATCTACATAAATCTTGAACTAATACACCCCCTTAATTGAATCATGTAATAAAATTATAAAATATGAATAAAAATAAAAAATATATATATTCGGTTCGGTCCAGTTTTCGGCGGGCCTAGGCCACCCAGAACCGAAATCGAACCGAAAATATTTCGGTCCTTAAATTTGGAATCGCCCCATACCAAAATGGTTCGACGGTTTTAGTCCGGTTTTGCTCAGCCCTAATGTTTAGCAACAAAAATTGAATGAATTTTGTACCATTGATTTTTTTTTTTTTTGTACTAGATTTTAAGTGATATGTTCTCTACAATTTTATTTACAAAATTACAATATTGTTATTCTCTATACAATTAGATTGCGTTTACTTTGATAGATAAATTTATCCATGGAAAATGATGGATAAAAAAAATTTATGCCTTTAAATGTCTCATTTCTTTTCCAATATTTGACACAAAATTATTTTTCCTTTCTTATTTTCACTTCAAGGATGGATAATCCTTGAAGTGAAAATAAGGAAGGAAAAATGGTGGAACTTCTCTTTTGTGTAAAATGTTGGAAAAGAAATGAGATATTTAAAGACATAATTTTTTGTTATCCATCATTTTCCATGGATAAATTTGTCCATCAAAGTAAACGCAGCCTTAATGGATTACATTATCCTAAGATTGTTGTTCAAGGAATATTAACTTTATTCATTAATATTAAGTAAACTCTTTATTTAAGTGATTTTTTTTTTTTTGTAATTGTTTGTATGCCACTTAATTATATTGATTTTATTTTTAGTTTTACTTTTTGCAAATTTGAGAATTTAGGAAAAATTCCATACATACCTATTTAAAAATGCATATATATATATATATATATATTTATGTGTGTACATATAATATATGCAAATATAATAATATTATATTATAGATTGTTCGTGTATAAGAGATGTTATCACAATGGAATATTGCTTTACTTACCGGTACCAGCCAATCGGGTCAAACTATAAATCCATCGGATTAGCAAGACTCACGTGTCACCTAATCGATCTAGCCCACTTTTTATTCCAAGTTATAAAAATTTAGCTTTAGCCGTCTAATTTTTCAATTTATTCTAGTCAATCTAGAAATTTCTATCTGCATTGACAATTGACATCCCCTACATGTATGTGTGTGGATTAATTAAAATATTGTGTCATATAATATTGATAAATGTACATATCGTGCATCGCACGGATGCAATACTAGTGTATAGTAAAAGATTAACAAATAACAAAAATACACTGATGAAGTGTAGTTCAATTAACTATGTTGAAGCATTATAAATCTCTCTCTAGTAAAAGACTTTCACTACCAGATTTTCTCCGTTATCTATACCCCCAAAAAACCATTGTATATAGTGGTATTGTGTATGATGCGCTCATACGTAACAAAAAAAAAATCGTTATATATTACTCCCTCCATCCCAATAAATGTGGCCACCTTCCCATTTTAGTTTGTCCCACTAAAAGTGGCCACTTTCTTAAAATGGAAATATTTACTTTAATTAAGTCTAATTAATTAATCTAATTAAAAGTTCTAATTAATCCTAAACCCTAATTAAATACACACACACAAAATACATTTTCAGCACACACACAAACCCATCTCGCCACTCTTTCTCTCGACCGACCCTCTCTCTCGGCACCTGCTGCCGCCGGCGCGGCTACTACCTCCTCTTCCCTGTCTCATCCCTCTCCTCTCACCCTCTTAACCGTTCACACCCTCTGTTGCCGAAAACAACACGCAAACGCCCCGCTGCCGCCTTCTTCATCCTCGCGGCAGATCCGCCGCCGCCTCAAGACCACGGCCAGCGCCGTTCAACGCCACAGTCATCGTCGACCATCTTACCCTCTCCCTCTCGTTCTCTACCGCTTCCTGTCTTCCGCCATTTTCTATTTTCCGCCGTCGCCTCGACGGCGGCGTCATCGATGAGGCCCACCACCACTCCAGGAAGTCACCGACTGTAACAATTTGAGGGTTTATGGATTTGGTTTTGGAGTTCGTTTGATTTTGGGGTTTGGTTTGGTTTTGATTTAGAGATTTAGTTTTGCTTTTGGGATTTGGTTTGATTTTGATTTAGGGATTTAGTTTTGATTTTGGAGTTCGCCGGAGAAAAAAGCGAGTTTCTCCGGCGACGGAGAATTGAGGGAGACCGGTGGTGGTGGCTCCTGCTGTTGCTCGCCGGAATCGAAGGAATGGGGCTGAGCGGTGTAACTTGAGAAGAAGATAGGTTGAAGAAGATAGATTGGAGAAAGGACTAATTAACTCACTAATTTTGGTGGACCACACTCAATTAAAACTTAACTATCACTTTCTTAATCTCCGTGCCGAAAAGAAAGTGGCCACATTTATTGGGACAGAGGGAGTATAATAGATTACAGTACGATGCACTCATACGTAAGGCTGAATTATTGTTACCTAACGTATTATGCTCCCTCCGTCCATGAAAGAACCTCATAGGAGGGAGTGACATGAGTTTTAAGAAAAAAGTTGTTGAATGTATTGAGAGTGGAGAAAAGGTTGTTGAGTGTATTGGAAATAGTGAAATGTGTTTTAATTAGTATTGATAGTGGTGAAAATGTGAAAAGTAAGGGTAAATGTGATATTTATAAGTGATGGGGTATAGTTCAAAAATAGGTAGAAAGTTCTTTTGTGGACATCCTAAAAAGAAAAAAGGTGAAAGTTCTTTCGTGGACAGATGGAGTACATAACAACTTCATGCATGCGCTGATACGTATCACTTGTGTACCACTTATAGACAATGATTGTGACCATTGTCATGAATATATCAACCGTTATATAATGTATTTTATTTTTTATTTTTTATCATATTTAATGGATCTTTTTTCAATACATAACGGTTTATATCGTTATCTTTGTCGTAATACGTAACGATTTTTTATTCTCATAAATAACAGTATAGACCGTTATCTATAACGATTATGCATAACATTTGTTATCGTTATTAAAGATTCATAAAACCATTGTAATTTTTATCATAGGTAACGTTGTATTGTTCCATATATAACGGTTATATTACGTTATCTCTATTATACATAACAAATGAAAATCGTTGTGTATTCCCAATATGGATAGATAACAATGTTCGATATATTTTCTATTTTTTCTGAATTTCCTAATATCCATGTCCAAAAAATTAATAAATAAATTTAAAATAACCAAAATAATATTTGATGAAGAGTAAATCATGCATTAATGCTGATAATTTATTTATTTATTGTATTAGCAAAATGAGTAAATAAAGACGCGGGGAACAAAATACTGATAATTAGAGCCGGAAGATGCTTGGAATCAATAATATTTTGTGAAGCTGTCAGAGCTGATAGTATCAAAGAAACTAGATGCCATGTCAGAGGTGACAATGAAGAGAATAAAATATAGTTAACCAGGGCAAAAGAAAGTGGCACATAACAAGACACGAGAACTTAAGAAAATGTAAATGGAGTCAACTGAAGTCAGAGTTGAAGAACCAAGACCCGACAATAAGAAGTCAACCTTGACAAAGTAACTGACAAAAAGTTGTTAATAACTAATTAACAATATCCGCAATAAAAATGAAAGTGATTCGGAAGTTGCCATGCAGTGTACGTGAATTCGAGAAGTTTACCATCTTGCCCCTGTGTATCTCTTTATAAATAATCATTTCTATCATTTGTAAGATCTAATACAAGGAACTTATCTTGGCAATTTTTGTGTTCTTCAAAATCTTCAAGTTTTCTCTATTTTCCAGCTGATAAACGATACTCAGGTTACCTTTTATCTTAATCCTTTAGAATCTTTATAGGTTGTTGATATATGTTTTATCAATATTAAAATCCATAATATATGTTACATAGCATCCAAACATTCAAAATACATAATCTTGAGTTTCAACACCAAATTATCATAAAATACAGAATATTCAAATATTCAAAATACATAATCATATGTCCTATTTCAATAATACATCATCACAACTAACAACACCACACAACAAAGACTTATATTCATGCGGCACATGCAGTACAACATCAAATTCCACGGTATCTCAATTTTCATATGTATAGCTTTTAATAAAAATTCACGGTAGAGTATATATTAACCATTGGTACCTAAAAATTAAACGAGCACATTCTTTATCACGCAACTTGCTCATTCCTCGCGAAATTCATTGATCTCAACTTGAGAATACGTTATAGTATTCTTAAAGTGTGTACAAAAACAAGTACATAAATATAATTTTATTAATAACTACAAATGCTTTATTACAAAATGATCGAGAATATATTTTTGTTACCATCAATGACAAAGAGGTAGATGTGTCATTTGAAATGTTATGATGATTAGGGCTGATAATTTTCGACACGAAAGCACAATATGAAACCGCATGAAATTAATGGGTTAGTGTCAAGCCTTATCAGGTTCGTGTCCTTATCGTGTCAACCTAATAAGGACCTGATAATTTCGTGTCGGGTTCGTGTCACCTGATAGAGTTAATATTATTATTTTTACTAAATATTTATTTTAAATTTTTAAACTTTAGCCTTTATGGTTTCGTGTTTAATTAGGTTTTAATCAGATCGTGTCGTTATCGTATCATGTCAACACGATTTAAATCGTGTTGTTATCGTATTCGTGTCGGGTTCAGGTTTGAGTGAATCGTGATGGGTTTGTGTTCGTATTGAGCACTTCCTTAACAGGTCGTATTCAGGTTTGGCCTTATCAGGCCGTGTCGATATCAGGTCTACCCGATAACGATCCGACACGCACGATTTGCCAACCCTAATGATGATATCCTTCATGAAACGCATCACATAATACCCACATTGCTCACTGTCAGACTTTACAGGACCCTATAATACAAGTAAAAAATTTCAAGTTAAAAGCAGAGATAATGTAGAGAAGTATGATTGGCCAAAATTCGCATACCTTAATAACTTCTCAATTTGTTGATTTCTTGAAAAAATTTCCCTTTCTTGCATTAACAATACTCATCGCTCTGAAAAACAAAGCTAATGAGGAAGTTAACATTAGCTATACAAACCAATGAAAGAAAATATCAATTAACGTCTAAAACTTACGTGTCAACAGCAAATTTTCATGTGTTATCGCGATTTCGATGACTTAGTGGATCCATCAGATAGAACGATTGTTCTCAAATTCAAATATCATCATAATCCGATGCTCATTATTTTATAAAAGTATTTAATTACTAGGCAAAAACATACTAACTACTAAATTAAAATACTCAGGATTGTTCACTTACCCCACGTTGCAAGGAACAAAAACAATCTAATTTGAGGTTGCATCGAGCAACCTTTCAGCTAATACACGTGCTCTATCCTCGGGAGAGCACGTGCGAGAACCTTCGAGCATATGATATGGTAAATGGATTTACAAATAGAAACTTGCCACCAGTTTCATTTTCCTTAATAACTCCATAAAGATACGTGTCGATAAATTTCAATATAGTTACAAAAAACATTAACTTATCATTATAAATGAAAATCAAACAAGTGTATAGCTTTACGTCATATATGCGACAATGCAATTTCCAGAAATCGATTTTAGGTTACAAAAATGAAGGACATCAGGCTCCTTCAGAATCCAAACATTGATCTTGTGCCCAAACACTTCAACATCTACTGTAACATGTATTCCTTTGTCCTTGAATGACTTCTCCATGACACAGAAAAGCACTAGCAACGATGAAGGCAACGAGGACAAGTTCTTGATCACACCTTTAGTAAAGAGCTTTTTGCCAAGTTTCTCCTTATAACGTGTCTAATTTGTTATACATTATATGTTAGATGTATTAATAATTCCTAAACTAAAAGGATAGACAATAATTTTTATCACTAAAATTACCTCATTTGATCTTTCTACCACCAAATGCCTTGGCCCTGCCACATGACTTCCTAATGCAGATCCTACCGTCTCCATCTCATCAGAAACACGAAAGGGCAACCTTGGATTATCATCTACAACCTTATGAACGAACACCCGATAAGAATCTTCAGGCATACGCAAACTGTGTAAGATATCACCACCCGCAATGAACATCGTTCCATAGCTACAACTTTCTTGGAGATGTCTTCAAGTAATTTGACAGTATTCGAGTTAAAGGAAATAGATGAGTGGAATGCTAGTTGATTTACAGGAAATAAATGAGTGATTGAGAGTTAAAGAAAGTACCAAAAATATTTTAAAATCTATGATTAATACTTGTAACTCATCTGATTTCTCAATCAATTCAACATCGTCGTCATCCTTATTTTGAGTTGAATGTTTATCACCGAACAATTAGCCAAACCTTCGGACTTGTCATCTTTCATCTTTGTCACCCACCTTTGCTTCTAGTTTTTCAATTGTACTGACCAACTTGTAGATGACTTTATCTAAAACATACATCTTGAAGGGTTGTATGTTGAAAGCAAGACTTTATGCTTGTATACATTGATTCTTTTGTTCACTGTGATTCTTCTATCTGAAATATTGTTATTGCATAATCCTATTATAGTCCAATTTATCTCATACTATAGATTATATGGTGTGTTGTAGATCACAGAAGCTCATATAATTGGAAAAGGTTGAGATATAAATTCAGTTCACAATCGAGGCAACTATGGACGAGTTGCTGGTTTAGATTGTAGCATAAATGGATAAATAGTTTGTCTTGGCTATTTATTTATGCTAGTACCTTTGTGTATTGAACAAGATCACAGTGAGATGAATTCTTATATTCTGACTATTTAAGAATCAAGATCTCGGCGACTTAAATAGTCTTAACCTTAGTTGGATTAATCGGTGTGAATAATATATTAACTATTGCTTTGATTTATCATGGGTGAGGGTTCTTTTGAAGCTCAATATACTCGATACTTTGGGTGATAGCAATTATTATTTGACATGCGATTGTATTGCAATAAGGATCCGTGTCCTGCTAATAACAGGATGATAATATCCTCTCGAGGAACTTAATAAGTTTATCGTATTAAACCCTGCAGGTGGAATTAGTTCCGATACGATAATAAGTTTAAGTGGTAGCACTCGAGATGTTGTTTATAATTAAACGACTAATTAATTAATTAATTGATCGTCAGAGGAATTAATTAATTCATGGATATTGGATATCTTAAACACGGAGATTAATTAAGTCTAATACTAGCCCCGACTCACCTAAAGAATAAAGAGGTAAATCAGTATTAATTTTCCAGTGGAATAAATTAATACTTGTGTCTCGATTTTATTCTGGGCTGAATAAGAATTCGAGCACTGGGAGGCCAAACTTTATTCAAGCTAGTAGATCCCGCTTGGCCCAATAAAGGTTGTACTCCTTAAGTAAGCGTTCCTTTTCCTCTCTTAAACCTTTGGGCTTGGTCAGATTTAATTATGTTTTGGGCTTATTATTTAGGTATGTCTAATACCTAGTATAAGTAATAAGAAAACCTTAAACCTAATTAATTATTCACACACACGTGAGAGCAGAAAGGGAGAAGAGGAGACGCCAACTTTGAGGGAGAGGACTTGAAGCTTGTTGCCACCCAACGTCAAGTTCTACCGTGGGAACAAGTTGGAAGATCAACACTGGAGTCTCTCATCACCGGATTTGCAAGTAAGCTTCGATTCTCTTGCAATAGGCACTTGTGATTTTTGTATGTATTCGTTTGGTATCCGAAATTGGTCACGGGCACGTGGATCATATATCAAAATATGGTTCCTTCATATCTTTCCATCGTGTTCTTCTATTTTTTTCTTCTTATTCCAATTTAGAAAGGGAAGCTTCTGATTTGTCATCAACTGCTTGTCTCTTTTCTCTAGTAGATTCAAAGAATGCTCTAGGTTTCACGCCGGCCCCAAAAGCGCACGCAACCCGCGTGTTCTGATTTTTCGAGGGCAAGAGACAGCAAGTCTAGGGATGGCAATCGGGTACGACGGGTACGGATAGTGACTATCCAAACCCATACCCACGAACTAAATGGATAGTGATTTTTAACCACGAAACTATCCATAGATATCAAATGGTATCCAAACCCGCTACCCGCGGATACCCGCTACCCGTCGGGTATCCACGAACCCGCTATTCAGTGGGTATCCGTCACCCGCTATTTGCCGGATACCCACTATCCGCCAGATACCCGCCACCTACTATCCGCCAGATACTCACGAAACAAAATTTAAATATAAATTTACAACAAATTTAATAGAAAAAAAAATCAACACAAATAACATAGTTCAAATCCATATGTTGAAATCCACAAATAACAATGTTTAAATTCAAATTCATCAACTAAAATATAAAATCCAACAAAATTCTATAATTTCTCAACAAAATTCAAATTTAAATTAGACTATTAGAATTTGGGCTTTAGTTCAGTTTTCTGTTTGGGCCTATTTTAAGATATGATATGCTAGCCCATAATCTCAAAATATATATTCAAAGCCCATATTTTATGAAATATTTTGTGAATATTTGATGGGTAATTCACGGATAATTGACGGGTAATTGGCGGGTATTTTTCGCGGGTAAACGGGTTTCGCAGGTATGGATAGTAAGTATCCAAACCCATACCCACGAACTAAATGGATAGTGAATTGCAATCACGAAACTATCCGTGGATATCAAATGGTATCCAAACCCACCCTAATAGGTTCGGGTTTTCGCGGATATCCATTACCCGCAGGTAGATTGTCATCCCTAAGCAAGTCACTCGATTTTGGTTCAAGTTCCCATTAAAGTGTAATATGATTTAGTTTATACTAACTTGAATATGATTATCAATTTGAATATGATTTAATTTGTACTAACTTGGTGCGTATTTTGTATCCATGTTTGAAAATGGTGCGATTAATAAAATCAAGATAAATAATATAGAAAAGTGAGATATTTTATCTATTTAGGTAACAGTAGGTAAGATATAATCTTAAGACAATTATCATTCTTATCTGATAGAAAAGATACTATCATGGATTAAATGAACAAATTACAATTTTAATCTTATACTCCCTCCGTCCATGAAAGAACTTCCTAGGAGGGAGTGGCACGGGTTTTAAGAGAAAATATTATTGAGTATATTGAGAGTGAATAAAAGGTAATTGAGTGTATTGGGAGTGGTGAAAAGGTGTTATAATTAATATTGGGAGTTGTGAAAAGTGAAAAATAAGAGGATTATAAGTGGTGGGGTATAGTCCAAAAATAGGTAGGAAGTTCTTTTGTGGACGTCCCAAAAAGGAAAGATAGGAAGTTCTTTCGTGGACGGAGAGAGTATAAATTAAATAAAAAAACTAAAAAAGAAAAAAAAACATCTTATCTACCATTGACCACCGGCCCCGCCGCCCAACTCCATCTTCTTTCTAGCAAATTACACTACCCTCTTCCACTACCCCAACATCAAAAACTTCCAGCAACACCACCCAACCCCCCTCTCCCCCACTATTTTTTCTCTCTCATATGAACAATTCCACCCCCCAAATCCAACCATTCCATAATAGTTTAATACTCCCTCCGTCCCAATATAAACGGTGCACTTTTTTTTTACACGAGATTTTAGGAGTTGTTGTTTAGTGTATTAAGTGTATTTCTAATTTAATGAATTAATAATTAGAAATAATTTTAAGATCAGATTTATTTTTTTAAATAATTTGATTTTTTAATAATTAATTTAAAAATAATTGAAAAAACACCCCCTCCCCCTCCCCAAATAGGGACGTCAATCGGGCCAGCCCACCGGGTTTTCGGGCTAGCCCTATCGGGTTCCGGGTTAGTCGGGTGCGGGCTAATCGAGTTGGAGATTTTTTTCGGATTGTAAATCTTCAACCCTAACCCTAAACTTTCGGGTTTCGGGCTAGTCCATCGGGCTAATCATGTTAAAGGTGTAAAAATAAAATTATCATTTGTATTTTATTATTCCTAATGATCTAATGTATAAAATATACATAGATATTAAAGATATAAATTACTCCCTCCGTCCACGAATTAAAGCCCTACTTGCACTTAAATTTTTGTCCACCAATTAAAGCCCTATTGTGCTTTATGTACCTTTTTACTCTTCTTCTTTTCCTATATTTACTACCTTTTGCCACTAATGGACCCACCTTACAACAACTTTATCATTTTTATATTCTATATTTATTACACTTTATCACTAGTGGACCCACCACACAACACCTTTAACACTTTAGTCAACTACTTTATCACTTTAGTCAACTACCCTTATATTTCATCCACAACACCTTTTTCAACTTTCTTAGTCTCCGTGCCCACCTTCAAACGGGGCTTTAATTCGTGGACGAAGGGAGTATATAATAAAGCATGAAATGCAAAAATATAAGATATTCAAGATTACATAAACAAAATTATATTAAAATGAGATAGTAAAATTTAACATGTATCAATGCACTAGAATCAATCTGGATTATTACTGAATAATTAGTGAATTTGCCATGCACGTCTTATTGACAGAAAAAAAAAATGGTATCACTTTAAAATGAGATACTAATAATTAGTAATTTCTAACTAATGAGATACTAATAATCAATTTCTACAAAAACAATCTGTAATTAATTTCACTTTTTTAATGAGATTGCACACACACATATATATATTCTAACTAATTAATTTCACTTTTTTTAATGAGACTACATATATATATTTAAGCAAATACCATAGATCTAAACATAGCAGAAGTTGTAACTGGATGCATCAGTCACAATTTCGTCAGCCCACCGGGCCAGCCCATCGGGTTTTCGGGCTAACCCTATCGGGTTCCGGGTTAGTCGGGTGCGGGCTAATCGGGCTGGAGGTTTTTTCGGGTTGCGATTTTTTAACCCTAACCCTCTAATTTTGTCGGGTTATTCGGGTCGGCCCACGGGTTTCGGGCTGCATTGACATCCCTATCCCCAAACACCCTAGAGCCCCACCCCCCAAAACCCTCAACCACCACCTTCTTCCCCCCCCAATCGCCGATTCGCCGGCCACCACTTGAACCGCCGCCGCCGGTGCTTTCCCTTCCCCAGAACCATCGGCGCCTCCCAAACCCATCTGGCGCACCCCCCAGAACCAGACACCGGCTCATCCCACAGAACCAGACATCGACGCATCCCCCAGAACCACATTGGCGCCCTCACATCAAAACGGCGACGCCTCCCCTAGAACCAGATACCGGCGCCCCCCAACCCCTCAGATATAGACACCGGCGCCTCCCAACCCGTCAGATCCAGACATCAACGCTTTCCTCTGCCCTAGCGCCACCTCCCCCAAAAACTCCCCAGGTTCGCAACAACAATCGCAGAACCCTAAATCGAGACCATAGGGCTGGAGACCTCCATTCAACCCAAATCGAGGACCCAAATCTCTCACCCAAATCGAAGAACCAAATCTCTCTCGTGCCTCTCCTCTCTATTCAATGTCCGGAGACTTGTCTTCTTCCTCCCACCCCCAAAATCTGCAGTCGCGGCACAAAGACCCGAGCGCCGCCCTCCGTGAGTGCAAGAGAGAGAGTGGAGAATCAGAGATAGAGACGAGGGGGACGCCGATGAGAAATCATCGGAGAACTTCTACCGGAAACATAAGAGAGAGAGAGAGAGATGGTTGTGTGAAATGAGAGGGGCCGAAATTTTTTGTCCCTAATTACCTACTAAGACCATCTCCAATGGTACACCAAATCCCATTTTAGTGTACCAAAACCTCTCCAATGCTACACCAAACTCAAACCCAAAATGGGTTTGGGGCCACTATTTGAATCGTGTTACACCAAATTTGGTGTAACACTATTCACTACACCAAAACACTTTATATAATTTTAAGAATTGCAGATTAACCTCTCTTCTTGTTAGATATTGTTTTGTTAATTTAGTAGGTTTAAATTATTAGAATGAAAGTTAATTTTTTTTGTTAATTTCGTAGGTTTATAAGAAAGGAATGAAAGTTATAATAATAATAATAATAATAATAATAATAATAATAATAATAATAATAATAATAATAATAATAATAATAATAATAATAATAATAATAATAATAATAATAATAATAATAATAATAATAATAATTTGGTTGAGAATAATTTAGTTGAAAATAGAGTTTTAATTTGCAACAATAAAATAGATCAATTTTTAATTACAAGAATATTTAAAATAATATTAATAATATAAATACCACATCACATAAAAACAACATAATTAAAATTACACAACATAATTCGAAAATCAAGCAGACGCAACTAAATAAACTACACGAGAAATACGAAATTAATATAATAATAATAATAATAATAATAATAATAAAATTCATTTTCGTATAATATTTATTTTAATTTGAAATTGTTAATTAAAAAATTGGGGCAAATGTATAATTTAAAAGAAATACATAGGTATGATTGAAAAGGTATAAAAAGTAGGTGGAAAGAGAATATTTAAAGAATATTCTTTTGGGTTTGAGTTTGGTGTAAATGGTTGGAGAAGAATTACTGTTGGATGTGACATATACTGTAAAATGGGTTTGGGTTTGGTGTAAATGGTTGGAGATGGCCTAACCGACAAATAAGTAACATCAGGGTTTTTTTAATTAATGTAATTAACCTCTTCAGTATCCCTAATTATTTCTAAAAAAAAAATGCATCACCTTCGTTGGGATAAATAAAAAATGAATACGCACCACTTTCGTTATGACGGAGGGAGTTCTTGTTATGTAAGATACATATAGCTTGATTAATAAATTAACTAATTAAACAATGTATTTATTTTATATCTATGACAAATTATCTTTATGCTGAGTATGTTGAGGAATATAGAGCTGCTAGCAGTCATAGTTATAGTATTGGAAGGAGTAGCAATACTGAAATTGATGTTAGTGCTAGTGAAAGTGGCAATCCTAGTGTTTTGATTGGATCTAATGCATGCAAGTAACTATGTCGGTTACCTTCATACTCTTGATGATGTTGAAGACTTGAAATCTGATTTGGATACATATTTTGAAGAAAAAGTCATGAAATGGAAAGAGCCCGTCATTTTGATCAGATGTGATTATGTGGTGGAAGTTGAATAGTCAAAAATTTAGAATATTATCAAGGATGACTTGTGATGTGTTGTCGATTCCAATCACTACTATTGCGGGTGGTCGAGTTATAGAACCACATCGAGCCTCTCTAGTAGTTGATATTTATGGGATTAAGGGGAAAAATAAGGTATATTACTTATTTTCATGTTTTTTCTTACATTTATTCGTATATTGTTATGTTGAAATTTTTCTATATGTCTTTCTAAAGGATGACACTCAAGACATCACAGAATTCAAAATGTCTTAAGAGTTTTGTGAAGAACACATTGGTAAAGTTATTTCTTTTGAATTTGTCTAATTTTTGGTATTACTCATTTGTGATATTTTTTATGCAATTTGAATATTTTTGGTATTTGTAGGATGAGATTTGCAAGGAGCTTCAATTTCAAATGCCATGTTTTATGAAATTAAGTTTATTGTGTAATTTTGATACTTATGTGGATTTATTTTGTAATTTTGTTTTATGGATTGAAACTTGTGGAATGAACTACATAATAGGTTTTATTTATTATCAATTCACGAACCAAGCTCGAATTCGGGCCTAACTTTGAAATCGAGTTCGAGTTTGAATTCGAGATAAGCGAATAATTAACGAACCAGATTCGAACCAAATTCGAGCTTAATATTATATAGTCGAATCGAGCTCGAGCTCATTTTAAAGCTCGAATTTGAGCTCGAGCCGAACTCGAGCCTAGCAAAATTTTCGCGACTCGAGCCTGAGACTAAAGGTATTCGGTTCGACTCGATTCGTATACAACCCTAGTTTTGTTTGATTCTTGTTCCATGAAAAGGGTGGGATTGGAGATATCCTAGTCTTGAAGATAAAAAATAATCAATCATGCAAAGTAAACGCCTCTTTATAATAGTAACATCCATAAACTCCACTCATAAGGGCATGTTTGATAGCCATGTTGGGATAAATCAAGATAGATAGAGTTAAATTAAAATTCAGATTAAATAAGTAAATTACCATTTTATCCTTAAACTTAAATTAGAAAAACAAAAGGAAAAAAACAATTCAATTTATCTCCCCCCACAAAATAAAAGATCTTCCCTCCCAACCGTCCAATGCAGCCCCCCAAACCCCCATCTCCCCGTTGCACACCCACCAGTCCCCAACCCCTCCCCCCAAAACATTCTTTCCCCTCCCCCAGCACCACACCGACCGCCCTTTCCCATCGGAAAACACCAACTGCCCTCGACGCTGCCTACACCAAGGTGACTGACGCAGAGAGAGAATGAGCGGTCGACACCAGATCTGGAAAGGGGAGGCGGTGGCTGGGCTGTGCTGCTGTCGACGAGGGGGCGGCGATGGAGGCCGTTGCTGTAACACCCCGTATTTTTTCCTTATTATAATTATTTTGAGGTTTATTATTAAGAGCACTGAGATATAAACAATAGTATATGACGAGATGAGATATCCCAATAGATTGAGTTATTATATTTTCGATGATGAACTAGTGAATGAAATTCTTTGAGAGAATAAGGGTTTATAGAGATGCTGGTTGAACAAGGATGAAGTTATAATTTCTTTCTTTTCGATAGTTTTTAGCAGCTCTGGCAATCGAGCAGTCTCTGCTCTGGCCCTGAGCTGAAGGATACTTTGGCCACCGAGCTGAAGCCGCTCTGGTATCCAACTACTCTGCCCTCTAAGTGATTCTGCTCTGGTGACTGAGTTGTCTCTACTCTGGCGTCCGACCTGTCTCTGCTCTGGACCCATAGCTGAATTAGAGTCGAGTCTGCTCTGGCATCACAGTTGTCTCTGCTCTGATATCAGAGCTAAAACCAAGCTCTGCTATGCTCTGGTAGCAGAGCTGAAACCGAGCTATGCTCTGCTAGCAGAGCTCAAGTCGAGCTGTGCTCTGCTCTGGTAGTAGAGCTGAAATCGAGCTCTGCTATGCTCTGGTAGCAGAGCTGAAACTGAGCTCTGCTCTGGTAGCAGAACTGAAGTCGAGCTGTGCTCTGCTCTGGTAGCAGAGCTGAAATCGAGTTGTGCTCTGCTCTGGTAGCAGAGCTGAAACCGAGCTCTGCTATGCTCTGGTAGCAGAGCTGAAGTCGAGTTGTGCTCTGCTCTGGTAGCAGAGCTAAAACCGAGTTGTGCTCTACTCTGGTAGCAGAGCTGAAACCGAGTTGTCTCTGCTCTGATATAAGTGTTAGGAACGTTCATGTAAAATTTGAAGTCATTTGGACATCGTTCGATACCCTTTTAAAATATAAATCTCCAACTGCAACTTTCTACCGAAAGTTTGGAAGAAACAGATACTAGAGCCACCCTTTTCAGTAGCTTCCCCTGAGTGTTTGGTTTCCAAATGTTTATATGAACGATATGCACATGTTATCTAGCTATCCACAAAAATTCAAGTCATTTCGACAAGATGTACTATTTTTCAAAAATCAAAACTTCCAATTGCACAAAACTGCCGAATATGGTAGGCTGTTGGAAAATGGTCATATCTCCTAAACCACTTAGAGTTTTGCAGCCTATTATTTTTTAAATGAAACTAGACTTCAAGAGGTTTCAAATGGTATGAATCCCAAACCCAGGGGAGTACCGAGGTGAAACAGTTTATTTCTTGAAGTTAAAACAGAGGGTATGAGGTCAAGTATAGGCATTCACAACACACCTACTTTTGATTTATTATAATTTCATGTGTTAATGGCGATAACTATACACCGTATTAATTCATAAAAATGCTAATGGAGTATATATATATATATATATATATATATATATGAAACTTTTTCCGAGTTTAATTTACTTAACCGAATTTGATTTTTCTTGAGATATTTAATCACATAATTGTGTCATTTAGTATTATGTGAATTATCGAGAATGTATTAAAGAATGTGTTATAATGCCATAACTTTAGTACGTATGTGATTGTTAGATGCTATCTGGGTTTGAGTATCTAGGAGTTTGTTCCTTCATGGACTGTTTAGACTTAAAAATTTGGTGATGAGTTAAGAGTAGAAACGGTGAATAATTAGGAAGTACTATTATTATAAGAGTGATTAGTTAAAAGGTACCAATGAGAAACGAAGAGTACTAAGATGAGAACAGTGAACCTAGTGAGGAATTGTCTTATCGACGTTTATTTTATTACATGAACCGTCTACGCCAATGATGATATCTGAAGATACGAGTCGAGGGCGCAAGTGAGATCACTCCGAAGTACGAGAGCCAAAGCTAGGATTTCCAGGTGGGCATTACTTTCTAATACCCCTATTACTGGCTTTTTAAATGATGATTATGATGATGTTTATGAGTTTTAAAAATGATTTGAGATAAATTGATGTTTGAACTAATTAACTTGCCGAGTTTTGATGACAACGAGCCTGTACGTTACCCTCTACGGATGAAACGATTTCGGGTCCTGCCAAAGGCGGGATTGTGTACACGGAGGTAACCGTGAGCTGTATACCGGGTTGGCCGGTCAGAAATGATTGTGAGCCGACTGTCTGGTCGGCCGGTTACGGTGCTTGAGAAGGAGGCCTACTTCTCAGTACCTTGATGATGATGAGTTGTAGAAGTGGTACTACATGCTAAGTATTTTTTACTGCAGTCTATCATTCATTGTTTATGATGTTTATAATTTATCAATTGCTTACACAGGTTCTTTTGAGTAAAACCCATGTGTAAAGTATAAATGGCAAGTTAAATTTATAGCTCTAAGAGCGAGATTGTTTATTTTCGGCTTATGTCCACTGAGTATTTTATACTCAGCCCTGCATGTATTTCTAAATGTACAGGATGAGCATGGAGAGAGATTGGAGGGCCGCTGGAGGGTTTGTTGTTTCAGACGACTTTTGAGTACGGTAGTATGAATAGTTGAAGACTATGTTCTTTGAACTTAATTAGGATTGTCACTCTCAGCTATATGTCTTCATACATATAGTCTGATCACGTTTTGCTGTGCTACCCTGAACAATATGAATCATTGTATATATTTAGCTATACTCCTTTTGTTGACTAGAATCCTGATACTTGTGGATGTATGAAGCTGACAATATTTCTATTAAGGTAGATGATATTTTATTCGCTTTAGCATGAATTATTATTAGCTTCCGCTTGATGAGTCATCTAGTTTCCGTTATTTTACCTTATCATTTTATTAGTCGTATCGATACCTGATCTACGCTATCACTGGCTAGATGTCGGGCTGCGACAGAGTGGTATCAGAGCAGGTCGTCTGCTCTGAGTTTCATCCTTGATTGAGTTCAAACTCCTTCATTGAGTTAAAACTCCTCGATTAAGTCAAATGTTTGATTTCAAATATCGTTGAGTTGAGTAAATCTTCTTGATCTCATTTATTTATGAGACCAAGTCCTTGAGATTGAGTCTAGCCTACCTTGAATTCTTAGGCTAGAGTGAGATTAAGATTTAGAGTAAGTCTGAAACAACACCTCAGCGCCCCATCTCCTCCGGCTTATCGAGGTAAGAGTTATTATTTTTGTACTGTTTTGATGTTGAAGGTTGATTTTGATGTACTAACGAGATGTGTAATGTTTTGATGGATGGAACTGCTTGAGGTGATGGAATATGATGTGAGCCAGTGGTTTTGGAATAAATGGAGAAATATTGAGGCTAGAATAGCCAATGCACCACCGTACCAAATGAGATTGAGTATGTCGTTGTTTGAGATATACCAAGTAAGTTCTATATCCTGGATATGATAGATGTTATGTTTTTATGCCAGGATGGAGAGACAACTGGATGGACCGATGAGACGATGGTTTTGGGATTATGGACCCCAAGAAGGGGATACACTTGGAGAGTTCTTAGCACACTATCATAGACGCTGGCTAGAGGATACTCCATATGGGATTACTGGTGTTGAGGCCATTACCCATTTGATACCGCAGCTACCACCAGAATGGCAGGAGTGGGCATATTCTTTGAAGCCACGATACGTCGACACGACGTGGATTGGGAAAGTAGAGTACGGGGATTTTAGGGGTTTTGTTGCAACGATTAGTCACCGCTACTTTGCATTTGATGAGCCCCCACTACCACCATATGATGCATCCCCTCTTCCGACAGATCCTTTTCTGATCATACCCGCACCCCCAGCTGATGAGGTTCCGTATGTTCCTGAGCCAGTTGTGCCTGTTGAGGCCGTTGCATTTGAGCCCATTATCCCAGATTCTACTGTTCCTGAATCGGGTATTCCTCAGACTGGATCGTCATTCATGGACTTTGATCCATTTCATTATTTGACACTGATACCGTTCTCCAGTGCTGATCTGCCGCCCTGGGAGCCGACCCCAATGACCGAGCTGTTATCACTGCCTCCTTCGGAGATTATACCACCCATTCCACCTACGATGCCCTGGACCGAGCATGTGCCTTTTGATCCTTACCCGAGGGTTGCTCCTCTACCTGAACCCGGCACACTTGAGTTCCAGCTTTATATGCATCCTATTCTATACCCGCCATCCCGAGATGCACAGGAAGGACCGTCTCATCCGATTCAGATTGATAGTGATGACGAGGACCCAATCAAGGAGACACCAGAGATGACAGTTGGGCATGGACAGACCCGACCACTACGGCGTCGGACCATTGCTGATGGAGTCGATGTTTGGGAGCCTATTCCAGAGCCACCTGTTTTCGGCCCGATGGCGGACACAGATGTTGAAGATGAGATAGAGGATGACGATGACAGTGGAAACCGCTTGACTGATGGAGGTGAGGATAACGAGACCGAGCCTAGTGAGGATGAGGAGACCGAGCCCAGTGAGAAGATGACAGTAGATGATGCAGAAAGTAGAGTATCAGGAGATGGCTTCGGTGGGACTGGATGGATCTGAGTGAGAGAAACTACATCTGATGCTGGGATATTAATGTTTATATGTAGATAGATGTATATAGTTAGAGATGCATAGTGTAGTGTGTATATCAGTAGCTGACATATATAGATGCCTAGTACGTATGACAACCGTCTTGATAGAGCGTCATAGTATGTATTAGGGGACATTTTGCTGTATATACCCCATTTTTGTAAAAAGTCCTCGTAAGAGGCAATTTTCCTATATATATATGATGATGACCCGAGGGTTCTTATATTAATAGAGTTTTGATTTATGCTTCCATATCATGACGTAAGACATGAACGGAGATTTTAACTAGAGATGTAATGTTATAGAAATAGTATGATGTTGAGTAAGAATCCTAAGATTTATGATTTATAAGAACTAGTTTTAAGAGCTGACATATGTTTTCTTTTTAGAATGCCACCGAGAAGGAGATATAGAAATCAAGAAGAGGAAGAAGAAGAACAAAGAGAACCTACGCCACCACCACCTCCTCCACAACCAGAAAGGAGGATAGAAGAACTCTTTTTGAGGCAGAATCCACCTACCTTCAATGGGTCTGGAGATCCTGCTGAAACTGAAGAATGGATAAGAAGTATGGAGCGAATCTTTAGATTTATTCGATGTGATGATCCCGAGCGTCTTATGTGTATGTCATATCAGCTTAAGGGGTCAGCAGATTTTTGGTGGGAAGCGAAATAGAAAACCTTGACCTCAGAACAGATGGCTGCTCTAACTTGGGAGCAATTTAAGATAGCTCTGTGTGAAAATTATGTACCGCGAAGTTATCGAAAGAAGAAGGAGATGGAATTTGTAAATCTGAGACAAGGAAACAAAATAGTAGCTGAGTACGATCGTCTGTTTTGTGATTTGGCTCGATATGCACCATATCGAGTAGATATGGACGAGAAGATGTCAGAGCTGTTTTGCTCTGGACTAAAGCCAGATTTACGAGTTGTCTTGGCGAGTCAGAGTGCGCTGTCATATGCTGAAGCATTAAATCGAGCACTGGATATGGAACTGGCAATGCAGCCAGAAAAGACGAGTCAAACTTCTGTACCCCAGTCAAACCCGAACCCTCAAAGGGGAAATCATCCTTTTTCGGGACAGGGACAGAAAGGTAAGAGGAAATGGGAAGACCGAAGTCAAGAATTTAAAAAGCCATGGTAGCATCAGAATACATGATTTATGCCTAATTGTTCTAATTTTAGGGGTTTGCATGTGCACATTTTAAGTTAAATCTTCTGGAAATTGGTGCGTTTTATGGTCTATTTTATGCTTTGCAGAAGATTTAGGTTTTCGAGATGAAGAGTGCAAATGTTGGAGAGTTTGGGTTAAGAATCGTGTTTTTGTGCATACTCTGGCATGTAAGAGAAGCAAAGCCCCGCTTGCCAGAGCAGCGAAATGGGAAGCACCAGAGGAATCGAAGCGAGCGGGAAGCGCCAGAGGAATCGGAAACGCCAGAGAAATCACCATTTCTCTGGAGTCAGAGAAATCACCGTCCCTCTGGCGATAGCCAGAGAAATCACCATTCCGCTGGCGACCCATTCCGCTGGAGAGAGCCAGTGCGGAAGCCATTCCGCTGGCGAGAGCCGCGATTTCCGCCAAGGTGGAGATGACTTGTAGAGCGCGCGTCACAGCTGGACTTACCTTCATTTGCACGATTCTATTCCTTTTAGAGTCCGGCTTTGCATGGCAACTTCCATGGTGATCTAGGGAAATTTGAGGTCTATAAATAGGGCTTAGTTTTCATTGTAAAATCAATCCTTCTGCCTCCAGGCGTGTAGTTAGATAAAACCCTTTTGCCCTAATCTTTAGTTTCCGCCAAGTTAGCTAAAGCTTAGGTTTATTGCTTCTAGTGTTAGTTTCGATTTCTGTTCTAGTTAGTTTAGTTTATAGTTCTTTTAATTCATGTTTTAGATTAGATTTCCGTTTAGAGTTGTAATTACGTGACATATTACTTCTCGAGACGATTTACGGTATTTCTTTAATCAAGTTTATTTATTTGTTTTTACCTGCGTTTCCTTTAAATTCTGCAATTTAAATTATGCACTTTAAATCATGCAATTGAGTTTCTGCCTAGTTAGATTAGATTAGAAGATTTTAATTAAAGTTATTTAAATTTGATTTGTCTAGTTAATTCTTTAATTTAAGTTCTTTAAATTCTTGCCTAGGGTTTAATAGTTTAATTCGCCTAGATAATTTTAAGATTAAGTTTTTAGTTAAGTTTAAATTACAAGCATTAGTTAAGAA
Organism: Salvia miltiorrhiza; assembly: GCF_028751815.1. Taxonomy (NCBI): domain Eukaryota; kingdom Viridiplantae; phylum Streptophyta; class Magnoliopsida; order Lamiales; family Lamiaceae; genus Salvia; species Salvia miltiorrhiza. Next base: position 20,161,815 of record NC_080390.1, on the reverse strand, counting down.
TTCCTTTTTGCCTAGTTAAGTTTAAATTCACGTTAATTTACTTTCCATGTTTTAGTTTAATAATCTTAAGTTTACTGTTTTCGCGTGACATAATTAATTGCCCTTTAAGATCTTCCTTGAGAGATGACACTGGGTCAACTTATCACTGCTAGGATGTCCTTGTTCTATTGCAAGTCAACTTAGAGGTGTTTCTAGTTGAGTCAATGCACCACCACATTTTCAAAACAGAGACAAGCGACCTTATGCTGGACCTCCGGTAGCCCCAGCAACACCACACGGACCTCGAGGGATACCACCTTGTCCTAAATGTAACAAGCTACATCTGGGAGAATGCAAGATCGGAACGAACAACTGCTATACCTGTGGAAGGGCTGGACATTATTCAAATCAATGTCCCAATTGTCAACAACGTGGAAGCGAAGGGCGACCAAATCAGTTCCAGCCATAGCTTAGGGCTATGGAGGGACATCTACCGTTACCGCCGCCACAGCGCCAACAACAAGCTTACCGACCACATCAGCCGGGAAGACGACCACTAGCCCCGCAGGCAACTCAGCGACATCACTAGAGAGTGTTTGCCATTGATCAGAAAGCGAAGGATGGGAATCAAGGAAATTTAGCAGGTATGAGTGAGTTAAAAGGAGTACCCATAGTAATATTGTTCGATACTGGAGCATCGCATTATTTTATCTCCATTTCGTGTGTGGATACATTAGAACTGAACGTAGAACCTGGTCCGCAACATCTAAGGGTAACCACTCCCATAGGCATTACTACTACGGTTTCACACGTGTGTTCTGACTTAGAATTTGAGTTAGGATCAATCAAGCTTAAGGCTAGAAACCTGAGGGTAATGCCTATGTGGCATTTGGACATTATATTGGGAATGGATTGGTTAGAGGAAAACTATGCGACGATACAATGCAAGGAGAGACAAATATCATTTCAACCTCCCGGCCAAGAGTCTACTTCTTTTATTGGCATTGAGAGAAAATGGAAAAAGACGCCAATCATCTCAGCGCTACAAGCCAAAAAGCTTTTGAAAAGAAATGATACAACTGCTTATGTTGTATACTTAAACCAGAGTGAGGAATCCAAGGTAAACATAGACGACGTGCCAGTCGTGCGGGAGTACAAGGACGTTTTTCCTGAAGCTTTGCCAGGATTACCACCAGATCGACAACTTGAGTTTACGATCGACCTTGAGCTCGGAGCCGCACCGATGTCAAAAGCACCTTATAGGATGGCACCGGCAGAGTTACAAGAGTAGAAGCTGCAACTACAAGAATTATTGGACATGAGTTTCATTCGACCCATTGTTTCCCCAAGGGGAGCACCAGTTCTTTTTGTTAAGAAAAAATATGGCAGCTTGAGGTTATGCATCGATTATCGTGAGCTGAATAAGGTGACGTTGAAGAACAAGTATCCGTTGCCCCGGATTGATGACCTGTTCGGCCAACTTCAGGGAGCGAACACTTTTTCGAAGATTGATTTAAGATCGGGATACCATCAATTGAAGATACGGTCAGAAGATATTCCGAAAACGGCATTTCGTACAAGATATGGACACTATGAGTTTATAGTGATGCCTTTTGGACTAACGAATGCCCCTGCTGTGTTCATGGATCTCATGAACCGAGTTTTTCATGAATACTTAGATAAGTTCGTGTTAGTCTTCATCGATGATATTTTGATTTACTCGAGAAATAAACGAGAACATGAAGAACATCTAAGGATCGTGTTAGAGAAGTTGCGAGCTGAGAAACTTTACGCCAAGTTTAGCAAATGCGAGTTTTAGCTTAAGGAAGTCAATTTTCTGGGCCATATCGTTTCTGCAAGAGGAATTGAGGTAGATCCAGCGAAAGTGCAGGCTGTACAAGAATGGAGATCACCAACTACGCCGCACAAAATACGCAGTTTTCTAGGATTAGCAGGTTATTGCCGAGGGCTTTTCAAAAATTGCTAAGCCAATAATGCACCTGCTAAAGAAGGATGTCAAGTATGAGTGGACTGACGTATGTGAGCGAAGTTTTCAAGAATTAAAGAAGAGACCTCACCACTGCCCCAGTGCTAGCTGTTCCAAAGGCAGATAAAGAGTACGCTGTCTATACGGATGCGTCAAAAAATGGTCTAGGATGTGTACTTATGCAAGACGGGAAAGTGATAGCTTATGCTTCACGACAACTTAGACCACACGAGATGAATTACCCGACGTATAATTTAGAATTAGCAGCAGTGGTACACGCATTGAAGATGTGGAGACACCATCTTAATGGAGTACGGTGCGAGATATACACCGATCACAAGAGTCTCAAATATTTCTTTGAGCAAAAAGATCTCAATATGCGACAAAGAAGATGGCTCGAGTTAGTAAAATATTATGATTGTGGAATCAATTATCACCCGGGAAAAGCTAATGTTGTAGCTGACGCTTTGAGCAGAAAGAATCAAGTAGAATTGGGATTTCTCCTTACCTAAGAGAAGGACTTGATCAAAGAATTTGAGAGGATGAAAATAGAAGTTATATTACCACCACAAACGACAGAGATCGTTATTGCCACATTGAGTATTACACCTGATTTGCGATTAAGGATTATCGCGGCGCAACGAGAAGATGAGAAGATGGAGAAGTTGCGTGTGAAGATTCGAACTGAGAAAATGGAAGGTTATCAAGAAGCGGCGGACAATGCCATTTTATACGAAAGAAGATTGTGTGTGCCTGATAAGGAAGAGTTGAAGAATGAAATTATGAGCGAAGCTCATGACACTCCCTACACCGCACACCCAGGAAGCACGAAGATGTACCAAGATCTGAAAACTAGGTTTTGGTGGGAAGGAATGAAGAGAGAAATAGCAGCTTTCGTAGAAAGATGTTTGGCATGTCAACAAGTAAAAGCACTACACCAACGACCCTATGGTAAACTACAACCGTTAGAGATTCCAGAGTGGAAGTGGGATCACATAGCTATGGACTTTGTCACTGGGTTGCCAAAGTCGAAAAGAGGAAACACAACCATTTGGGTAGTCGTTGATAGATTGACGAAGAGTGCCCATTTTATACCTATTCCAATTACTTATGGATCTGACAAGCTAGCTCAGATCTATGATAGGGAGATAGTACGACTGCATGGAGTATCGATGACGATTACATCCAACAGAGATTCCAAATTTACCTCACGGTTTTGGATAAGCATGCAGAAGGAGTTTGGTACTAAATTGAACTTTACTACAGCTTTTCATCCTCAGACAGACGGACAGTCTGAGAGGACTATACAAGTTCTGGAAGATATGATTCTAACTGTTGTGCTAGATAGAGGAACCCAATGGAAACAAGTTTTGCCCCTAATTGAGTTTGCATATAATAATAGTTTCCAGTAAACTATTAACATGGCTCCATATGAAGCCTTGTATGGGAAGAAGTGTAGGTCTCCACTCTATTGGGACGAGGTAGGAGAGAGAAAGGTACTTGGACCTGAAGCAATAGAAGAAATGATTTCTAACGTGCGATAGATTCGTCAGAGAATCAAAGAGGCCCAAGATCGTCAAAAGTCCTACGCAGATACCCGAAGAACAGAGATTCATTTTGATGTGGGAAATAAAGTTTTTCTGAAAGTTTCCCCATCTCGAGGAGTGCATCGATTTGGAGTGAAAGGAAAGCTTAAACCGAGATACATAGGATCGTATGATATACTAGAGAAAGTAGGCCCTGTTGCTTACAGACTTGCGTTGCCACCAAACTTCGTTAACGTCCACGACGTTTTTTCATGTATCTCAACTGAGGAAGTACGTGTTTGATCCAAAACACGTCATTCACCAAGAAGAAGTATCCCTGTAACCAGACTTGAGCTATGAGGAGAGATCGGAAGTTATTCTGGACAGGAAGATACAACAGTTGCGAAACAAATCAATTGCTTTGGTGAAGATCCAATGGAAACATCACGGCCAAGAAGAAGCAACTTGGGAACTTGAGGAAAAGATGAAAGAGAAGTACCCCGAGCTTTTTCCCGAAGGTAAATAACGTAAATTTCGGGATGAATTTTTTTTAAGGGGGGTAGGATGTAACACCCCGCATTTTTTCCTCAATATAATTATTTTGAGGTTTATTATTAAAAGCACTGAGATATAAGCAATAGCATATGACGAGATGAGATATCCCAATAGATTGAGTTATTATATTTTCGATGATGAACTAGTGAATGAAATAATTTGAGAGAATAAGGGTTTATAGAGATGCTGGTTGAACAAAGATAAAGTTATAATTTTTTTCTTTTCGATAGTTTTTAGCAGCACTGGCAACCGAGCAGTCTCTGCTCTGGCCCTGAGCTGAAGGATACTTTGGCCACCGAGCTGAAGCTGCTCTAGTATCCAGCTGCTCTGCCCTCTGAGTGATTCTGCTCTAGCGACCGAGCTGTATCTGCTCTGGTCCCAGAGCTAAATCAGAGTTGATTCTGCTCTAGCGTCCGAGCTATCTCTGCTCTGGTCCCAGAGCTGAATCAGAGTCGATTCTGCTCTGGCGTCCGAGCTGTCTCTACTCTGGACCTAGAGCTGAATTAGAGTCGAGTCTGCTCTGGCATCATAGTTGTCTCTGCTTTGATATCAGAGCTGAAATCGAGCTCTGCTATGCTCTGGTAGCAGAGCTAAAACCGAGCTCTGCTCTGGTAGCAGAGCTGAAGTCGAGCTCTGCTCTGCTCTGGTAGTAGAGCTGAAATCGAGCTCTGCTCTGGTAGCAGAACTGAAGTCGAGCTGTGCTCTGCTCTGGTAGCAGAGCTGAAATTGAGTTGTGCTCTGCTCTGGTAGCAGAGCTAAAACCGAGCTCTGCTCTGGTAGCAGAGCTGAAGTCGAGTTGTGCTCTGCTCTGGTAGCAGAGCTGAAACCGAGCTATGCTCTGCTCTGGTAGCAGAGCTGAAATCGAGTTGTCTCTGCTCTGATATCAGAGCTGAAACCGAGCTCTGCTATGCTCTGGTAGCAGAGCTGAAACCGAGCTCTGCTCTGGTAACAGAGCTGAAGTTGAATGGTCTCTGCTCCGGTTCCAGAGCTAAAGTTGAGTGGTCTCTGCTCCGGTTCCAGAGCTGAAGTTGAGCGGTCTCTGCTCCGGTTCCAGAGCTGAAGTTGAGCGGTCTCTGCTCTGGTCCCAGAGCTGAACCAGAGCTGAATCAGCTCTGGCTACCGAGCTCATCCTGCTCTGGCGTCCGAGCTAAAGCAGCTCTGGCCACCAAGATTAGTGTGCGAGACTGACTTAGAGAAGGGAGTCAAAACAAGTGGATAAGACAAAGCAAGTGGATAAGATGCAAGATTAAATTATAATATTTTTGCTTGGAGGCTAAGTATTTGCTTTTAAATAAAACATATCATTCCTCATTCATCCCCCATAGTAGTCGTCCCCTCCCTCTCTCTTCTCTGCCAACTTTATTCATCCACCGCCATTAGTGAGTAAGTAAAAAGCTGCACAAGCTAATTCTACACCATAATCATCTACCAAATCAAGCTCAAAATCTACATATATATTTTTATATCAAAAGCTTGATTGAGGTTGAAAGCTTGGTTCAAGAAGGAGGAGCTATACTTTCCTCTTCAATAATCATAGAGTAAGCTTCTAATCACATGAATCTACTTATAATTAAGCTTGATAAACTTGTAGATGGAGGATTAAAGCATGAAAACATCACCTTTTTCTTCTCTTCTAAATTTTCGAAAAAAAAAGGGTTGGAAGTCTTCTAAATTTTTTCATCTTCTAACCTTGGAGAGTGTATTCATGCTATTGAGATGTTATTTATTTATCTTTTGCATGAAAATCATGGATTTATTTTGGTATATGGATTATTGAAGGTGTTAGTTTGTGTGGTGTTTGGAAATTTGAAGTTCATGAAGTAAGTGAGGATTTGAGTATGAATATGAGCCTATGAGATTGTAGGTATGATAGTTGATGGGTTAGAATGATGATTAGATATGATTGATAAAGATTATGATGAATTGGTTTGATGGGAAATAGGGTATACATGGCTATATGCTTAAGATTGACTAATTGATAAGTTAATATGGCTAGCTTAAAAAGCTACTGACTTGATGTAATTCGATGAGGTTATTGATACCCAAAACTCTTGAAACTTTTATGGTAGGTATATATAAGTGTTAGGAACGTTCATGTAAAATTTGAAGTCATTTGGACATCGTTTGATACCCTTTTAAAATATAAATCTCCAACTGCAACTTTCTACCGAAAGTTTGGAAGAAACAAATACTAGAGCCACCCTTTTCAGTATCTTCCCCTGAGTGTTTGGTTTCCAACTTTTTATATGAACGAGATGCACATGTTATCTAGATATCCACAAAAATTCAAGTTATTTCTACAAGATCTACTATTTTTCAAAAATCATAACTTCCAATTGCACAAAACTGCCGAATATGGTAGGCTGTGGGGAAAGGGTCATATCTCCTAAACCACTTAGAGTTTTGCAACCTATTTTTTTTAAATGAAACTAAACTTCAAGAGGTTTCAAATGGTATGAATCCCAAACCCAGGGGAGTTCCGAGGTGAAACAGTTTATTTCTTGAAGTTAAAACAGAGGGTATGAGGTCAAGTATAGGCATTCACAACACACCTACTTTTGATTTATTATAATTTCATGTGTTAATGGCGATAACTATACACCGTATTAATTCATAAAAATGCTAATGGAGTATATATATATATATATATATAGAGAGAGAGAGAGAGAGAGAAGAGTTCAACAGAGAAGCTAAATATTGTGGAGAATAGAGAAGTCGTAAAATAAAAACGAACAGATCTATAATTTTAATGAACAGATCAATGTACCGCATGAACAGCAATTTGCCCCGGGTTCAAATCTTGCTGGTGGTGAGTTTTTCTATATTTTTACTAAATACGTCTGTTCATTAGTTATGTTGATCTGTTCGTAAAATATATAGATTTGTTCATGATGAATAAAAGGATAATTCTCTGTTGAACTCAACCCTATATATATATATATATATATATATATATGAAACTTTTTCCGAGTTTAATTTACTTAACCGAATTTGGTTTTTCTTGAGATATTTAATCACATAATTGTGTCATTTAGTATTATGTGAATTATCGAGAATGTATTAAAGAATGTGTTATAATGCCATAACTTTAGTATGTGATTGTTAGATGCTATCTGGGTTTGAGTATCTAGGAGTTTGTTCCTTAATGGACTGTTTAGACTTAAAAATTTGGTGATGAGTTGAGAGTAGAAACAGTGAATAATTAGGAAGTACTATTATTATAAGAGTGATTAGTTAAAAGGTACCAATGAGAAACGAAGAGTAGTACTAAGATGAGAACAATGAACCTAGTGAGGAATTGTCTGATCGACGTTTATTTTATTACATGAACCGTCTACGCTAATGATAATATCTGAAGATACGAGTCGAGGGCGCAAGTGAGATCACTCCGAAGTACGAGAGCCAAAGCTAGGATTTCCAGGTGGGCATTACTTTCTAATACCCCTATTACTGACTTTTTAAATGATGATTATGATGATGTTTATGAGTTTTAAAAATGATTTGAGATAAATTGATGTTTGAAGTAATTAACTTGCCGAATTTTGATGACAACGAGCCTGTACGTTACCCTCTACGGATGAAACGATTTCGGGTCCTGCCAAAGGCGGGATTGTGTACACGGAGGTAACCGTGAGCTGTATACCGGGTTGGCCGGTCAGAAATGATTGTGAGCCGACTGTCTGGTCGGTCGGTTACGGTGCTTGAGAAGGAGGCCTACTTCTCAGTACCTTGATGATGATGAGTTGTAGAAGTGGTACTACATGCTAAGTATTTTTTACTGCAGTATATCATTCATTGTTTATGATGTTTATAATTTATCAATTGCTTACACGGGTTCTTTTGAGTAAAACCCCTGTGTAAAGTATAAATGGCAAGTTAAATTTATAGCTCTAAGAGCGAGATTGTTTATTTTCGGCTTATGTCCACTGAGTATTTTATACTCAGCCCTGCATGTATTTCTAAATGTACAGGATGAGCATGGAGAGAGATTGGAGGGCCGCTGGAGGGTTTGTTGTTTTAGACGACTTTTGAGTACGGTAGTATGAATAGTTGAAGACTATGTTCTTTGAACTTAATTAGGATTGTCACTCTCAGCTATATGTCTTCATACATATAGTCTGATCACGTTTTGCTGTGCTACCCTGAACAATATGAATCCTTGTATATATTTAGCTATACTCCTTTTGTTGACTAGAATCCTGATACTTGTGGATGTATGAAGCCGACAATATTTCTATTAAGGTTGATGATATTTTATTCGCTTTAGCATGAATTATTATTAGCTTCCGCTTGATGAGTCATCTAGTTTCCGTTATTTTATCTTATCATTTTATTAGTCGTATCGATACCTGATCTACGCTATCACTGGCTAGATGTCGGGCTGCGACAATTGCCGTTGTCGTTGACCGGAAGATGAAGAGATGTTAAAGGAAAGAGAAGCGATGGTGCGGTGGGATGAACTGAATTCTGTTAAAATAATTGAGGGCAATTAAGGTAAAGCAAAATTTAATATGGATCACTGTTCAAAATGGGTAAAGGTAACTGAAGGGGGGGTGCCGGTTGGGTATTCAAGATGAAACAGTGAGGTAGCCCCGGGCCGAGCCTTATCTCCGGGCCATCCTTGATGCGCATCTTACACACCAAACAAAGGGTTAATGCAGTATACATTTACTAATTCAACGTATTCCACTGTATCAAATACGTCATAATAATAATAGAATCCAAACTTCACTCAAAATAATACTCCCTCCGTCCACCAAAGATATGACACTTTACTTTCGGCACGGATTTTAATAAAATGTGAGTGAAGTTGGTAGTGGAGCAAGGGTCCAATTTAAATGTGAGTGGAATGGTGTGGACCCTACTACTAAAAATGGACGTGGCATATTTTTTGTGAACGGACGAAAAAGAAAATTGTGGCATATCTTTGGTGGACGGAGGGAGTATTCACTATTATCGACTTTCTTATAATTCGTATAGTCCATAAACTAGTGTGTAACCCGTCGAATTTCGACGGGTATCATTTAATGTTAGTATAATTTATAAAAAAAAGGACGTAAAAATTATTTCACAATATATTTATAAATTATGGAGATCATTTACTAAAAAAACTGTTTATATGTCATGTCAAACTATTATAATAAAAAAGGTCTCCGTGTAAAACTAAAATAGAATATTTCTTAAAAAGAACTTCCACCACTCTTTAATTCCACCAATTTTACCTGCAAAAAATCCATAAAAATGAACATTTTATTTAAAAAATTAATAATAAAGTTATTTGAATAATACATAGAAAGTTTATTAAATCTCTATAGCATGACATAAAAAATAAAATAAAAAATGATATTCAAAATTACCTCACAGTTTATCAAAAATTTCATTGTACACAACGTTAGTAGTTGTGTTGTGCGTTTGTCCTTCTGCATCACATGTTAAAATTTTGAGGCCTTTTTTGCTAGTAACTCTTGAGACTGCAACGTACAATTGGCCGTGGGTAAACACAGGCTTCGGTAGGTATAGACCTACATTTGCAAGAGACTGACCCTGACTTTTGTTTATTGTCATTGCAAAATAAAGACTTAGTGGGAACTGCCTCCTTTGAAATCGAATCGGAAATTTTGTGAAGTCCGAGGGGCTCATAATCATTCTTGCAATGGGAAACTTTTTGCCTGCATTATTACTGGTTGAGACAACTGTTTAAAAGTATAAATAACATAATAATAATAATAATAATAATAATAATAATAATAATAATAATAATAATAATAATAATAATAATAATAAGTAAGTGATGTAATCAATTATTTAAAAGTTTTAATAAATTAATTAATAAGAGGAGCTTACGTGCAGTGTGTTCGCCAAATACTTTTCCCTGCTTCAAATCAGTTAGAAGTTCTTCAAGTTTCAACTTAAATACTCGAACGAATATGTCTTGCCTATCTTCTGGTCGTAGTCCCCTTTTACTAACAAACCTTGTGATTTCTGGCCATTTCGGGTTGCAAGTAAAAGTAATAAACAACGACGGATATCCAGTCCACCTACAAATAGCCATGGCATCTTGATAATTCTGAATCATATACCGCTTTCCTCCAGTGAATGATGATGGTAGTATGACTGGTTTACCAATAGATGAACTGGCGTCATTCCCTTTGGTTTTGAAATCTCTCAGGTTACTATATTTTTCGCACCTAAGGGATGGCTGATTGTAACGATGCCACTGCAGCCTCTGCGTTTCCATCATGGTGTAACCATCAACAATAAATTGTTGAAGTAACCTCCTTGCAAGAAGAAGTTGTTGTCCTTCATTTTCTCTGTCTTGCATCCTGAATGCTAAGAACTCTCTTAGCGTGAGTTTGTTTCTCTTACTGGTGTCAGTTTCAGCATGTGGAATATCTAGATAATACCCATCTTCTCCATAAATGAATATAAGCGGATATTGCAATGGAAGGTAAGAAGGATGAAATTCTGAAATGCGCTGAAGTTTGCCACAACACTTTTGAACAATTATATCTCTCTTGTCAGGCATTGACTCAAAATCTCCAACAATAAGAGCAGCTACCTCTGGTGCAGTCGGCATATTATATGCCCTACCATCCTTTGATCTCTTTCCTATGAGTCGTAGCTTCACATCAATTGAGCTATCACGTGAAATATGATCAGCAGTCATTCGGTAAACCTTTGCATAGGGACTGTTGTCATCAATCATTTGTTTAAGGGCAATCACGATCGAGTCATCCAAATCCTTCGATTTCTTGTTACTGTAAAATTGTAGAAGTGTAATATTAAAACTATTATGTTAAAAACATTAATAGTGTTAAAAAACTAAACTAAGAAGAGTTTTACATGCCATAAGCTTTAACCTAATATTCTATTTAACAATTCATAAAATTATGAGGATTTTTTTTATCTAATATGAAATAAATATACTTAATAAAAAAATAAGTGAAATATTAAAAAGACAAACCTGACAGCGTTCTTGCGATGTTCTACTTCTGAATTTGGATCGAAAATATAGAGCTGTGAAAACTTAGGAGAGTTCCCTTCTGTTGGCAACAAACTTACCGATGCGGTGAATATTTTGACCTCCCAGGCGATATGTATATGGACCTGCACCTTTATTAATGGAATAATCTAATTTTCCACCCATTGAAGTAAATGAGAACATCATATTGTAAGCACGAATATCTTCGATAAATTTTGTGCTCTTGTGGTGTCTATTCTTTAAAAGATTGCTCAACAATTTAGGAGGTTTTTGCAACAATGGAATAACGACTCTCCCCTTCAAACAACATAGTGAGAACTTTGGGGGCTTGGATTTGGATTGCTCAACATTTTCTCCGACCCACATTTGTGCCTTACAATATTCACACTCATAGATCGGGTCACCAACATCAAAATACTCTGTTAAGATTTAAATAATATTTGTTAGAATAAAAAAATATAAATAATAAATATTTAGTAGTTTAAAGGTAGATCATTTTAATTTAAAATAAGTGTTATTTAAGTTACAAAATTTACACAACAAATATAATTGCAATGGATCCTTACCAATTTTTTTGTAGGACTTTTATTTTTCCTTAGCAATTGTCTTTTAGCTCGAGCCATCGATGCATTGTTATTCATAGCATCTGCATGGATAATGATCTCAATAAGATTAAATATAAAACTATTCAAATAACTATTTGTATATGAACTTTTTAGTAAAGCTTATTAAAGATGCATTTAACAATGCATCATATTATACCTGGGTTAACATGCAAAGCACTAACGTTTCGTGGAGGTATTTTTCTTTTTCGTGAAAGTATTTCACGTCTTCTTTACCTAGCTTCGTATGATGCGTTTTTGAAGTGAGTTTGATTTCTTTTTCTTGTCAAAATATTACGTCTTCTTTGTCGAGCAAGCCAAGATAGGTATTGTGGGTCTGTGACATCATATTGAGTTGTATTAATGCAATATACATTTACTAATTCAACGTATTCCACTGTATCAAATACGTCCTAATTATAATAGAATCCAAACTTCACCCAAAATAATACTCCCTCCGTCCACCAAAGATATGCCACTTTACTTTCGGCACAGGTTTTAATAAAATGTGAGTGAAGTTGGTAGTGGAGCAAGGGTCCAATTTAAATGTGAGTGAAATGGTGTGGACCCTACTACTAAAAATGAATGTGGTATATTTTTTGTGAACGGACAAAAACGAAAATTGTGGCATATCTTTGGTGGACGGAGGGAGTATTCACTATTACCGACTTTCTTATAATTCGTATAGTCCATAAATTGAAACGATATACATTTTCAAAATGAAAAGACAAAACGCACGTGAAAAGCGCGTGGCAACAAAATTGCCCACACAGTAACAGCCCCAATTCTCACTTGTCAGCGAAAAGCTAAAACAGACACCCGCCGCCGTTGCTCCTTCCTTGTATATAAAGGAAAGGGAAAAACAAAGGAAGTTAGGGAACCCTAGCCCCCTTCCTCTCTCTCACGCACCAAACACGCAGTCGACCAATGGCGCAGTCCCTGGAGCTTCTGCTGATCCAGTTCCTGATGCCGGACAACGACGCCCGGCGCCAGGCCTGAGGATCAGATTAAGCGGTTGGCCAAGGACCCGCAGGTGGTGCCGGCGCTCGTCCACCACCTTCGCACCGCCAAGACCCCCAACGTCCGCCAGCTCGCCGCCGTTCTCCTCCGCAAGAAGATTACCGGCCATTGGGGCAAGCTGTCGCCGCAGCTCCGCCAGCTAGTCAAACAATCTCTCATCGAGAGCATCACCGTCGAGCATAGGTTTCGCCTCCGCTCATATTTTATTGATTCAATTTCATTTTGAAGAACTATGCATGCAGTGTTGGTGGATGAAATTCTGTCCTTTTTTTTTTTATAATTATTTTCGTTGGAAGCGTTCCTTGATCAACTAATTGCGAATTGAGTCCGTCTGAACCTTCATCGTTTTATTTCTACATTCAGTTTTAATTTCGAGCTTGGTTTGATATGTACTTTTAGCGTGCTTCATGTGCGAAATTAAGTTGGTGTTATTGAAGAACTGATATAGTTATGCCAGTATTGAATACATGCAATGTCATCAGCTTAGGGTGCTTCATGTGCGAAATTAAATACAATTTTATTGATTTTATTGATGAACTGATATTAGTTATGTCTATTGAATATCATGCAATGCCATCAGCTTGGCCCTTTTATTGAACATATTTTCACATTCTTGATTTTTAATGTCATTGGGTTCAAATAACTTTAAATTTCCATGCTGTGTTCCTTATACTTAAATTGGACAATGGTAATCAGAATCTCATGTCGTTATGTTCTTTTTGTGGCAGTCCACCGGTGAGGCGTGCTAGTGCAAATGTGGTTAGCATCATTGCAAAGTATGCTGTCCCAGCTGGAGAGTGGTCTGATTTGTTGCCATTTCTATTCCAATGCAGTCAAAGTGCACAGGAAGAACATAGAGAGGTGTGTTGTCGGACTGTGCAGGATTATTGTTCCATTGTAACTTTTGGACGAGTTACTCCATTATCCACTGAATCATTCCCTACATATGTGTATTTTGGACATTTTTCATGAGGTGCATGTATAAACAGATGTTCAAGCCATAATTTAAAATATTCAAACTATAATTGAAAACTACAGAAATGAAACTAAAAGCATCTCTTTCCCCATCTCTCGCTATTATGGTTAACTGGATTTCCAACTTCTCAGATCGCCATATCTCTGTTAACTTATATCGTTTCATTGTATTTATCCTTACCTTTTCCTAACTTATCCTAACAGAAGCATAACACTTTGGCCTTCTTCTATGGTAACTGTTGGAAGTTGATTAAACAATTCTACAGTTCAGATTGAACCTCTATAGTCCACTCTGCATTTAGTAGGAAAACATCTCGCATGTGCTGATGTGAACGCTTCCCTATTTTGTTTTCTTAAGGAACTACATGAATTTAAACTTTCATTGTAGACTGACATGAACTTAATGTTGACTTGTTTTGCATTTTCTCCTTTTTGGCTGTTCATTTTTTTTTAAATGTACTTGCATAAATAATTTTATTTTTTCTCTAGGTGGCGTTGATACTTTTCAGCTCCTTGACAGAGACTATTGGAAATTCGTTTCGACCATATTTTGCAGATTTGCAGGCTCTCCTACTTAAGTGCCTTCAGGACGAGACCAGTAATCGCGTTAGAGTTGCTGCTCTCAAGTAAGATGTTGCTTGAGGATTTGTGGGGAATGATAATACTTGATGATATATCTGCAGAAGGCGTTTACATATATTTGTGTTTTGCTATATCAGGGCGGTTGGCTCTTTCCTGGAGTTCACTCATGATGAGACAGAAGTGGTGAGTTTTTATATCTCTGCTCTATTCGCTATCTCTGGATCAAGCTACTATAGCTATATTCTGTTATACTACAAACATTCTATGTATAGATACTTATACTCATGACGAGACAGAAGTGGTGAGTTCTAATTTCTGTGCTTTATTGGCTTTCTCTGGATCTAGCTGCTCATTGCGAAATACTTTTTTACTACAGAAGTTCTATATAGATACTTATATAATGTCATGTGTAATGGTGGTAAACTCATATTATTTTGTGCCATTTGGACATAAACACCCTTGATAAATTAGGTCATTCTCTATTTCGTGAGATCTATTTTCTTTGGCGAAGGCCCAAGAGTGCTATTCTCATGCCAGTCATTTTAGTACTGCAAATTGATGAATGACCTGGTTCTTTGAATTTCCTATTTGAGATTATGTTGCTTTCTGGATGCATTCGTAAGGCCAATGCTTGTATCATGTAGATCAAGTTCCGGGAGTTTATTCCGAGCATTTTGAATGTATCGAGGCAATGCCTTGCTTCTGGTGAGGAGGATGTTGCAGTGATTGCTTTTGAGATTTTTGATGAGTTAATCGAGTCTCCTGCTCCTCTCCTTGGGGATTCTGTAAAAACCATCGTTCAGTTCTCTCTTGAAGTCTGTTCAAGCCCTAACTTTGGAACCTAATACACGTCATCAGGTTTACAGCACCGAACATGATATTTCCTTCCAGTTTTAGCATTCTATACTTGAAAGATGGCTTGACTTCTCATTGCTTCATCTGTGTTAGGCTATTCAAATAATTTCATGGCTTGCACGATATAAATCAAGTTCCTCTGAAAAAGTACAAGTTGGTTGGACCAATCCTGCAAATCATGTGCCCTTTACTTGCGGAGTCAACAGACAGGGATGATGATGATGATCTGGCACCTGATCGAGCTGCAGCAGAAGTTATTGACACTATGGCCATAAATCTTTCAAAGCAAGTATTTCCTCCTGTTCTTGAATTTTCTTCTTTGAGCAGTCAGAATGCAAATCCAAAGTTCAGGGAGGCTTCAGTTACAGCTCTAGGTGTTATATCTGAGGGGTGCTTGGAGTTGATGAAGGGTAAACTGGAACCGGTGCTTCGTATTGTCTTGGGAGCTCTTAGAGATCCTGAGCAAATGGTGCGCGGGGCTGCGTCTTTTGCACTTGGTCAGTTTGCTGAGCATCTGCAGCCTGAGATAGTATCTCACCATGAAATTGTCCTTCCTTGTATTTTGAATGCCCTAGAGGATTCATCTGATGAAGTCAAGGTAGATGTATATATAACTTTAAAGAGGCTTTTGTTTTATAATTTCTTTACTTTATCTCATAATAGATAATTTGTCACATAACAGGAGAAATCATATTATGCACTGGCAGCATTTTGTGAGAACATGGGTGAAGAAATTCTTCCTTTTCTGGATCCTTTAATGGGAAAGTTACTTGGCGCTCTCCAAAATAGTCCCCGTAATTTGCAGGAGACGTGCATGGTACCCTGCTTGTGCATTGGCAATCTAATGTTCCAAATTGTTAAATTTTCATCATTCTCAACATTTTGTTTGCTGGTATTGTAGTCTGCAATAGGTTCAGTTGCATCTGCTTCAGAACAAGCTTTCCTTCCATATGCTGAAAGGGTGCTTGAGTTGATGAAAATCTTTATGGTGCTTACAAATGACGAGGACCTGCGGGCAAGAGCAAGGGCTACTGAGTTGGCTGGTATAGTTGCGATGTCTGTTGGGAGGGCTAGGATGGAACCAATTTTGCCTGCCTTCATTGAAGCTGCAATATCCGTATGAAGCTTTTCATCTGTTGTCCTGTAGTATTCACTTTATATTGCTTATAGAGGGATATGAACAGGGTTTCAGGCTGGAGTTCAGTGAACTCCGGGAGTACACTCATGGATTCTTCAGCAATGTTGCAGAACTTTTAGAAGATGGGTTTTCTCAGGTAGGTTTTCTTCCACAATTCTTTAACACATGTGTGAAGAGATCTCATATCTAAAGCATCCATTGCATGTTGGAACAGTACCTTCCACATGTAGTTCCTCTGGCCCTTTCCTCCTGCAACCTTGATGACGGTTCTGCTGTGGACTGTTGATGAATCTGACGAGGATGACAATGTCAATGGATTTGGTGGAGTCTCTTCTGATGATGAAGCACATGATGAACCTAGAGTTCGTAATATTAGTGTAAGAACAGGCGTTTTGGATGAAAAAGCAGCTGCTACCCAAGCTCTTGGCTTGTTTGCTCTGCATACAAAGAGTTCCTATTCACCGTATCCTTTTGTTCTATATATATGTGTTTGTATATGTAGTTTTCTTTGTATGGCTGCATCAAGGGCATAAAACGATAATTTGTTACCTTAATTTCAATTAAAGGTACATAGAGGAGACCCTGAAGATTTTAGTTAGACATTCGACATACTTCCATGAGGATGTTCGTCTTCAGGCAATAACTTCACTGAAATGTGAGTAATAATGCTCATTTACTTGAATTGCTATACAGACAATGATCTTTCATAGGTTTCTTATGAAGATATTTGTGCTTGATATACCTGTCTCTGCAGATTTTTTTAGTTTTTTTTTGTGTTGATAATATGTTTGATTTTACTGTCTGTTGCATTTTGTTTGTGCTTATTATGTAACAACAGGACAGTAGAATTACATTTCTTTAGAACTCAGCTGGATTCCAGAAAATGCTTTTTACACAAGTCTCCTTGAAGGTTACTGCAGTGCTTTCTGATATGTACTGATTGGTTTTGTAATAAATTCACCAAATGTTGCATGGATATTTGTTGAGCTGCAAACCTCTCAGTTCCATTGGAAATGTATTCCGTGAATGCTTCAGTTGTGATGATAATACGCTTTCAGTTGCCATAGCATCCTAGTAGACCTTGTTCTTTACCTAGTTCTGATCTGTCAAGTGTGAGATTGTATGCTATCTGAAATTTGTAATTCAAGTTAATATTTGAAAAAAAGTACTCCCTCCGTCCACAATAAGTGTGGTGTGAATGAGAGGGCACGCGCTTTAAGAAAATATATTAGGAGAGGTGTATAAAGTGGAGAAGAGGTTCCACCAAAGTTGATTTGTTAGGTAATTAACAAATGGTTTGTGAGATGGGCTTTGTGTAAATATTGTGTATGAATGGGGTAAAAGTATAAATGGTGGGATAATATTATGATATTATCCCTCCTTGAAGTGAAAATAAGGAAGGAAAAATGGTGGACTTCTCTTTTGTGTAAAATGTGGGAAAAGAAAGGAGACATTTAAAGGCATAAATTTTTGTTATCCCTCCTTTTCCCATCCATCAAAGTGAACGCACCCTAAAGGTATATGTCCTAAAATGAAAAGACCACAATTATTGTGGACAGATGAAAATGACAAAAAGACCGCCCTTATCGTGGACGGGAGGGAGTATTAGTTTTTCCACTGGTATTTTGAACTAGAAACTTGCCTTTTGCTTTCTCTATGTTCTTGGTTTGATGCTCATCTGATTGTATTTAGGTATCAAATAGTGTATTCTACTACCATATCTACTCTTACTTTCCGAATTTGTTTGTCATTGCCAGATATTCTCGACGCAGTACAAGCAGTTTTTCAGAATCACAATGTGAGTGCAGAATAACCATTCTGATACACCGTTTGATTTTTTGTGTTCTTTATCTTTTTTTTTTAATTATTTCCATTTTCAAATTTTTCCAATGACTCGCTAGTGATTTTTTTCCTATTTGCACTGAATATTTAGTTGACTGGTTACCTCTTGGTGTAACCAGTAACTTAAATTGTTTATTTATTTATCTTCATTTTTATGAGGTTCGGTAACTTAAATTGTTTATTTATCTTCATTTTTATGAGGTTCGGTGATGTCATTATGGTGAATCTCCATTGCCTGCTTCCAGATTTTTCTGACACAATCTTGAATATAATTATTTTGCAGGAGGGAATTATGAAGATAAAAGAGGTTCTTGGTGAGAATCATTTGTTGTATTCAGGAATTTTTCTATCTCTCTTAGGAAAACAATATTTATGAATTATTCGTCCACAGATGCTGTGCTGAATATATATATAAAGACAATGACTGAAGATGATGATAAAGAAGTTGTAGCTCAAGGCTTGCATGAGTGTTGCTGACATCATGAAGGATTTTGGATACATGGCTGTTGAGCCTTGTAAGTTGTGAAATTCAACTGCCTCCTTTTAGAAATCTTGTGGACATGACTCTGGCCTAAAGAAGTTTATAATCTGTTTTCCCTCTTCTCTACATACCAACTTTAGATATACCTCACCTTATTGAGGCAACTTTGGCACTACTTCGGGAGGAGTCTACCTGTCAGCAGATAGAGTCAGACAGTGAGATTGATGACGATGATACCGAACACGATGAAGTACTCATGGATGCAGTTTCTGACCTCCTTCCAGCTTTTGCCAAGGCGTTGGGTGCTCAATTTGCTCCAATTTTCTCACAGCTGTTTGAGCCTCTAATGAAATTTTCGGTTAGTGTGGGAAGCTATTAACCCCTTAGCATATTAGTCCAGAGACTTTCTTGTTCAATCCTAATGTTTTTATAATTTTCTAATGCAGAAACAGTCACGCCCACCACAGGACAGGACAATGGTTGTTGCAACCCTTGCTGAAGTTGCCCAGCATATGGGTCCTCCAATTGCTGGCTATATTGATGTAATTTCCTAAAAATGACAAAGCTTTTCTTTTTTTACTTCAAATTTATCGATTTACTAAAGATAGCATCGTGTTTGCAGGCTGTAATGCATCTTGTGCTCAAAGAATTGGGATCACCCGAGGCAACGAATAGGAGAAATGCAGCGTTTTGTGTGGGTGAGCTGTGCAAAAATGGTGGCAACTCGGTTTTGAAGTATTCTTCTACTTACTCAAATACTTGTTTGCTCTGTTACTTTTGAGATAATATTAGTATCTTACTTAAAAAAAATATTATAGGGATTCCAGCTTAAGTTGGAACAATCCTCTAATTGCAATTTTGTCTCCAAAACTTGATCACCTGTTTCTTTCCAATCAGAGAGATTGATAGAGTAAAGGGATTGAGATAAACAGGAAACAGGAGAGCTGAAAAGAGAAATAAATTGAAATAAATACTGAACAAGGAAAACAGAGAGTAACCCTCCTCTTGCGAGGCCTACAGTGAGAACGCTGTTCCAAACTCCTCTTGCGAGGCCTACAACGAGAAGCTGTCCAGAATAATACTGCAACGATAATCCTAACCCTAACTCACTATTAACTTATTTAAAGACCTACAGAAACTTGAGGCCCAAGAATATCTTGGAGCCCACACAAAAGCCTGACCCATTACTTTATTCTAGCCCTAAATAACTAAATAAATTAAAGAAACAATATATAACTATAACTAAATAATGATCTGTATCAGAGATAGTCTTCAGTTCGTTTAATTCCATTTTAGACTGTCATGCTTATCTATGGTCTTATGGGTCTCTGCATCTTTTGTTAGGTTTACTTTGAGTGCTCTGAAGCTTCTTCTGCTCATCACCTGATATTATTTTTCTTTTTCTGTTCTTATTCTCTTTCATAGACATTATATTTAAAATAGGTACTAGGCCTAGGCTGATGTTGGATATTGATATTTTATCTTATTCTCATCAATTACTTTTGCTTGTTATATTTGAAATAGATATAACACTGATGTTCTGAGTCGCCTTTATCCATTATTTGGGGAATCTGAGCCAGACAATGCAGTAAAGGACAATGCTGCTGGTGCAGTGGCAAGGATGATAATGTCTCACCCAGAGGCCATTCCACTGAATCAGGTTCTTCTTCTTCATGATTCTATTTCCCCCATTTGATCAGGTCCTACCTATCTTTCTGCAAGTTCTTCTTGCAGACTACTTTCTATTTTTTCCATGATTATATTTTCCCGCATTTTATCAGGTCCTACCCATCTTTCTGCAAGTGCTTCCTTTGAAAGAGGACTACGAAGAATCTACAGTTGTCTATGGATGCATCTGCAATCTAGTTTTATCATCTAATTCTCAGGTAATTTCTTCAGTATTGTTTACTTTGAGTCGGAGATCCTTTTAACTTGATTTTGGTTTGAGTTAGCTTTTTTTTTTTTTTGGTGGCGTTTCTTCCCTTTTCACTATGAGAGATATTGTTTCTTTCTTTATATGCAGATACTTTCTTTTGTCCCTCAGCTGGTTAGCATATTTGCTGAAGTTGCTTTATCACCTGCTGAAGCTCCTGAAGTCAAGGTGCACATAGGCCAGGCATTCTCCCATCTAATATCAATTTATGGCCATCAAATACAGCCTCTTTTGGGTAATCTATCACCTGCCCACGCTAATGCTCTAGCCGCAATTGCACCTAAGAGCTGATATACGGCGGCGCTTGTTTTAATTCTAAGCTTCTTTCTACACAAGTATGCTTCTAGAGTCGTTGATGGCCGAGTATTATATTTGAAAACAAGGTACGTCATTATCAATTCATTATTCGAAAAAAGAATATAATGATTCGTAGAGTAAATCTAGTGTTATATTATATGTTTTGTGAGTTTAAATTCGTTTATTAAAGACTGCACGATGTCTATTTAATTGTGATGTCTCTGCAAGACCTTAAATTCCTTCCTGTCTAATGAATTATTTTAATGACCTTAAATTATCACTGCTCAATGTAATTTCTCTCTCATGGATGGTATACTGGAAAGTTTAATTGTTTCAAGAATCTGGATCTTTGATTGAAACCCAAGGTGGGTTGTTTTCTCATATCTTATTTTTAGATCATGAAAATCAATCTTTAATTATTAAGTTTTATGTTGCATCACAGGTACATCTAAACTATTTTTTGATCTGTTGCTGCTGCTGTCTCTGGTATTCCGGTTTCAGGATTGTATCATTCCCTCAATTTTTGGTCCGTTGAGGTGATTTCTCCGATTTCCAGTTTGGGGATGCTTCCATCCTCCCAATTTTGGTGTGTATTCAGATCTCTTTATTCTTCAATTGTTTGTAAGGGCTGGCCTGCTGTGTTCATTATTTGAGTCAGAAGTGAGCACAAATAGGTTGAAGTTGTCATGTTGAGTGGTTGTATTACGTTTAGTGTCTTTGCGCCATCATGTGTGTATAGTGTTTTTGATTTCTCTGAAATCTTTATTTGCATTTGGGTTTGTGTTCATACAGAGATGCTAATCGCAATATATTTATTTCTGCTACGGGCATCCACAATGGTTCATCGCCACATCATCTTTCTCAATTTTAAACTTCCTCCACAATCATACGTTCTTAAATATAATTATTCATGGACCCCATTGTCATAATATCTATTATTTTACACATTATTATTTATATACATATCTTAATTTTTGCAATTATATTTTACTTTAATAAAATTAATTTATGTCAATCAATTAATACTTATATTAAAATAAATACTCTTAAAAAACTAAAATCATATCGAGATTAAATTGAAGGAAGAGATTAAATTTAAATTCAAATTCAAATTAAAAAGAAAAAAATAAAATCTGTCCAAAATATTATCTATGATAAAAACAAACAAAATAAAATAAATAGAAAAGCAAAATAGTTGAATACAAAAATGATACTCCCTCTGTCCACGAATCAACTTCCTGATTGCCTCTAAAATTTTGTCCACCAATTAACTTCCTACTCTGCTTTTTGGACATATATATCATCCCTTACTTTTTAAATTACTACATTTTATCAATTGGACCCACAACATTTTACCATTACTTGTCTAATTAATCCAATTTTGAAGTTAATTAAATGGAGTAGGATATTTCGAATTTTCTAGTTTATTTATTTATTTTCTGAATTTTCAATTTATTTATTTATTTTCTGAATTTTTAGTTTATTTATTTTCCAGTTTATTTATTTATTTTCTAAATTTGCAGTTTATTTATTTATTTATTTTCGAATTTTCAGTTTATTTATATTCTGAAAAATTTATTTCCAGTTTATTTATTTTCTGAATTTTCAGTTGATTTATTTATTTATTTTCAGAATTTCAAGTTTATTTATTTATTTATTTATTTTTGAATTTTCAGTTTATTTATTTCCAGTTTATTTATGTATTTATTTATTTTCTGAATTTTCAGTTTATTTATTTATTTATTTTCTGAATTTCAAGTTTATTTATTTATTTATTTTTGAATTTTCAGTTTATTTATTTATTTTCTGAATTTCAAGTTTATTTATTTAGTTATTTTTGAATTTTCAGTTTATTTATTTTCCAGTTTATTTATTTATTTCCAGTTTATTTATTTATTTTCTGAATTTTCAGTTTATTTATTTTCGAATTTTCAGTTTACTTATTTTTTGAATTTTCAGTTTATTTATTTATTTATTTTCTAAATTTCAAGTTTGTTTATTTATTTATTTTTGAATTTTCAGTTTATTTATTTTCTGAATTTTCAGTTTATTTATTTATTTTTTTTTGAATTTTCAGTTTATTTATTTTCTGAAAAATTTATTTCCAGTTTATTTATGTATTTATATATTTATTTTCTGAATTTTTAGTTTATTTATTTATTTATTTATTTATTTTCTGAATTTCAAGTTTATTTATTTATTGAATCGACACTTTTGTTTAATGTTTTCTCATTTAAATGCTTTCATCTAATTAACCTAATAAAATAATGCCAAATAGTTAGTGAAAGATTACTAAAAGTAATCACAATACATTATCACTACCCTTTTAGTCTTTTACACCACCTTTACACCACATTTTCAGCTTTCTTAAAACTCGTGCCGAACCTCAAACAGAAAGATGATTCATGGACGGAGGGAGTATAAAAATATAGGGTTAATAGCCGGAAAATACACCAACTATTTTCGGATTTGCATATTGCACACGACCTTTAAAAATAGCTCCAAAATACATGACCTTTTGATTTAGTTGCAATTTGCACCCGGCGAAAATTCCGATCACTCTTATGTTTGACCGGCGATGACGTGGACACTATTTTAAATTACATGGTATTACGCGTGGCATTTATTACACGGTGGCAAGCCACGCGTTCAAAACGACGTCGTTTTGATAAGGAGAAAAAATAAAAAAATAAAAAAATAAAGAAAAATATTGACTATACATCCATTTCTCTCTCTCTACAATCTCGATTCAATCACACAATTCTAGGACCAGCCTATCGAAGACGACGATGAAATCCAGTCCCAGCCTTCCCCCGCACCCAACGGGTGGATCGCCTTCACCGTCGCTGCCGCCCCACCGCCCTCTTCCAACTCCCTAACCCTCGCTCTCCCCATCCAGAACCAGAAAACCCGGCTTTGCAGGTGCTTCTTTGGAAGCACTGCAGCTTTCCCTCTCTCCTCTCTCCTCCTCAATTTCCTCCAGCAAACTTTCTCCATAGTAATTTAAAGAGGTGGTCTTGGGTACACCCGGGTGTACCGTACAACCGGGTCACACCTTCACTTAAACTTTGACCCGCACTCTGATTTGAATCCATATCCTGACCCAACTTATATAAATAACACTATTTTGGGTACGGGTCAACCCGGTTGTACGGTACACCCAGGTGTACCCAAGATTTTGTGTTTTTTCTCACCCACACATCATCAAATTTTTTGTGACTTTCTAGTTCCTACCACTATGGATGCCCTACTGTTGCTGCCTCAAAACCTGCTGATTTTTGGACTGCGGATCCCTGCAACTTGATTTTGATTTGGGGTTAATTTTCAATAAATCCATAAATTACTAGTAAATTCTGGGTTTTCTAATAAAAAATTATAAAGTTGGTTAGTAATATACAAACATTGATCATTTTTAAATTTCTTCAAAATTAAGATTTGGTTTGAATTGAAATTTATCTGCCATTATAATTTTTAAATGGTGGTGCTAGGATTTTTGAAAATTGTGACTTATGGTTTCTATAAATGTCAATTCCACTTGTGTTTCAATTTGGCTAGAGTTCAATCATTTGAAATAGTTAATCATGGTGGAGAATGACAATGAATTAAAACAATGAAACTAATACTTCTAGTACGATTTAGCCATGCAAAACACTATTATAAATGATTTTATTATTTATTCTAGTTCTAAATATGTATATTACTCTCTTCGTTTTATCAGTAATCTCCCATTACTTTTAGGCACAATAATTAAAAAAAGTGTAATTAATGTATAAAGTGAGTTGGTAAAAAATATTTAAAGATTATTTTAATTGAGTTGGTGTATAAGATGAGTTGGGTTCACCATTAATAATATATTAAATTATAAATTTTTTACTAAAAAGAGTGAGACATTAATAGTGGGATGTCCCAATGTAGTGATTGAGACGAAAGTAGAATAATTTGTTAATTATCTGAACTCATTTTAATTTATAGATATAACTAGAATAGTCCTTTGATGCATGGTAATAAATATAATTAAATAATAAAGAAAGACTAAATGAGATTTAACAAGGATAGTTTCGTGCAACTTGGGCTTTCGTAAAATAGGCCTGTAAAGAATGAAAATATTTGGGTTAAGTGGGCCTAATGGGCCTATGGATGAGTTGTCAGAGATAGAGTTAAGTTTAGGGTGGTTCTATTCGTAGCCCCCGTTTTACTCTTCATAGCCACCACTTTAAAATTAAATACAAATAATATTATAAGTTTCCTAATATACCCTTTGGCTATACGACTCTTTTTCAACCGCAATTTTGGAATAAATCCCTAACACTCAACAATTATAACATCATAGTAAATTCTCGCATCAATCATTTGAAATATTGACTGATTATCTGTTGAGTCTGCTGCATCAGCGTTTGATAAGAACATCGAGTGGAGACTAACGCTAAGAAATTTTAGGATTCCTATTTTTGGTGACTTTTCTTATTTCTGCTTTTCTATTTCAATTTGCTTAAGCAATTGGAGAAAGAAATAAATTGATGGGGGATGTGCTTAAGCTGATATGATGGTCGACAATCTTGCGTATCGCTGTTTGGTCGGAGGCTGATAATTTGGAGTGCGAGATATCCGAGAGTCCTGATTATTCGGGATGAGTATTATTTTTGGCCTATAAATACATGTATATATCCATTGTAAAAACACACAATATATTTGCAAGAGATATTTACAATGCTCCAAATATTTGGACTTTTTGCCACTTCAGGTTTTATTGTCTTTTATTGCTTTATTTCAATATCGTTTATTTTGAGCATTGCAATTGGCACCGTCTGTGAAAAATTGAAACTCAAGCTAAGGCATTGACGTTTATATTTACAACACTCACAAGATTTTCTCGTTGAAAGCACTACTACAATGGAGAAACATAGCACTAACGTCAACTGAGTTCTTAGTGTGGAATACGACCTAGGGGACGCTGCCGCCCTTGCCAGGGCGAAGGAATTGGCAGTAGGACTACTAAATGAAGTGGGTGGGGCTACCAACCCAAAATCAGCCTCGCCAATCAATGCTACCATATCCACACTAGAAGGACAAGCACACATGTGGTGATGACTGACCAAATGCTTCAAACTTTGACATCATGCTCATGCGACAGATGAGGAACATGCATGGATCATCACTCATTACCCCAATACCAGCTCTGACAGCCCTAGGAAAATTTCCATCTGCACCAAATCACAATGGTCAGGATAAGCAAGTCTAGGAGACAGTTCGAAACATGACGAAACTTTCCAAGGATAATGAGGAACCAACACGGGGACCTTACGACAATCAACGAGATTGGGTGATAATTGAAGATGAAACAGAGTCAACGGAAAGAGCCTTGCAACATGCATACCCAGATAATGAGGGTCAAGACTTACAAGCATAGCTAGCCTTCATGCAACAACAGGTTCATGAGTTTCAGGTAACGCTAAAACGTAAGTCTGAAAAGAAGAAACAAACATATGTTGAAGGTGTTAGAGGAGTTTAAAAGAAGGTGCCATTAAAAAAAAACATCTACATAGTGGAGAATGCCGACAGAGATATAACCATTACAAAACGGCTCGGTATTACTGCTGCTTCAGGATTGCGGGGAAATCGAAGCCCGTTTTCAAAGGAGATTTTGGCGGATGTTTTACCCTAAATTACAAACCTATAAGCTTGGAATACGATGGAAAGAAGGATTGTGAAGTTCATATGGCTCGATTCAAAGGACTAATGATGCTCCACCAATAAACAGAGGGGATAAAGTGCCAACATTTCTCAACAACGCTGTCAGGCCTCCCAACAATAGTGCAGGAAGTTAGAACCATAGTCTATACATACATTTGATGATCTATATAACTTGAGTTGTTGGCTTATGCTGCATTATAGACAAGTAGCCAATCAAATTACTTCCATCTATAATGTAGCCTAAGCCAACAACTTGTCATAGAGTCGTCTCGACTGTGAAGAGTACATCTCTCTGTGATCCTATTAACCCGGTAACCTAGAAATTTCCCAATTTTGACGCTGAATGCACACTTAGCATAGTTGAACATGAGTCAGTGATGCCTTACCATTGAGAAGACTTCATCAAGGTCTTTGGGGGGGGTGTGAATCCGCCTTTAAATGCTCTGTGCCTTTTAGTATCATTTTATACTTGCTCGATTATTTTTCGTGCGCTTGGGCTGTCCTTGCAGGTTGTCGGTGTTCTCGGACGTTTCGGGAAGTGTTTGAGGCCTTTTTTGAGGATTTTGGAGCAGCCACCGCCGCCTCGACGCCGCTCGCCGCCCGCCCGCTTGCATTTGGTGACAAGTCGCGAATGGGGTAGGCGGTAGCCGCCGCTCGCGTAAAAACCGGCAGTTACATTTTTTGGGTTTTTAAACCCATTTTCTAGGGTTTCAGCCCCTACTTCCGACCCAGCAGCCTCCTTAGGCGATTTCTATCATTTTCCCCTAGTTTTTGAGTATACGAACACATCTAATTAAACATCATTTTGGAACCCTCAGATTGAAGATCGCTTTGGTTTATGTTTATTTGGATTGAAGTTGTCTTTGGTTATTGTAAGAACAATCTTGAATTCTATTGCTAGTTCTTATGATTTCTTATTTGCTTACTTTGATGAATGCGTTGTTGGTTAGTATTTATTATTGCAATTCATGTTCTTATGGTTTTTTATTATTGTGATTCAGTATTCGTCTTCATTCGTGATTTAGATTACTTTTACCTTGAGATTATTGTTTAAACCCTAGGTACTTTCATAGGTCAATTACGCTCTATTTAAGATTGTAATGCTTAGTTGTGAAAACTCTTTTTGTTTGTTGAATCATGTTCGTTTGCTCATTAGCGTCCCATTTTGTTGGTGTGTTAGATAATTCTTTTTTGCTTTAAGTTAGGAGTTGTTTCATTTTAGCGTAATTTCTTTATTGTTGTTTATTTCCTGCTTAGAGAAAGGGAGAGTACGATAGACCCATTTTCTAATTAGAGTGTTTAGGTATATTTTCTGTTTCTGTGCGTAGCATGATTAAAGCCCTGATTAGCCTTCCTTGTGAGACGACTTAGGTTAGCTTATCATACTAGGACGACCTCGTACGATTGTGGGTCAATCCCTTAGGTGTTTTGGGTTGAGTCAAATTTTGGCACCGTTGCCGGGGAAGGCTTTAAGCGTTTGATTGTGTTATATTTATTTTTCGTGTTTATTTTGTTTCTTTCTTTTAACTCGGTTATTTTCTCCCTCCGGTGCATTTGATTTGTTTGTTAGTGTTGTGTATCCAAGGTCGCAGAAGCTTGAAGAGAAAGTTAGCACCTTACTATGACAACATCCACCGACCTCGAGAGATCTTGTCTAGCTTGGAGAGGAGTCCGAGTTCAGTTCGAGAGAAGTTGTGGAAACGGTGACTCAAGAGCAAGTCTGTGAGGAGAAAGTTGCATCCAACTCCACTCCGAAGGACTTTGAGGACTCAAGTTCGGTTAATTTAGAAGAGTCGTTAGAGAACGGTGAAGATCGTAAATAAGAAGAGAAAGAAGTACAACCAACTCACGACCAAGAAGACATGGCAGACAGAAATGTGCAGTATATGGGAGACTTCACTCGGCCCGTCATTGGGGCCACGAACACCTCGGCCATAGTACTCCCCACTACCGTCAGAAATTACAACTTGAAGCCAAATGATTCAAGCTTGCTACCTCTTTTCTATGGGATGCCGAATGAAGATGCCTTGCAGTTCATTCGTGATTTCTGCACCCAAGTGCAAACCTTCTCGCTGTTGGATCTAACGGAAGAGCAGTTGAAGCTTAAGTGTCTCCCTTATGCACTTAAGGATCGGGCGAGGACCTGGCTGCGAGGTCCTGGCTGCTATCTCTACCGCCTAACTCCATCACCACTTGGGGGGAAGCTTGTGAGAGGTTCATGCTAAAGTACTACCCAAATCATAAGACACAGGAGATCAGAGCTCAAATCATGAACTTCATTCAAAGAGCTGATGAGCCTTTTCATGAGGCTTGGGAGAGATTTCAAGAGCTCCTCCGATAGTGCCCGCAGCACCAGCTAGCCCCAGTGATGTTGATGCAATTATTTTATGACGGGTTGTTGTAGACTGCTCAATTGACGGTGGATAGCACAGCAAGAAGTAACATTGCTACACCGACGAGCTCAAAGAGATTTTCAAGACCCTAGCTGAGAGCTCGCAATAGAAATCAGTCCATGGAAGGAAGGTTGAGGCCAGTGCAGTGGCACCCTAGTATGAGCTGCAGAAACAGATGGCAGAGATGATGAAGGGGATGCAGCAGTTGAAGATAAATAGGGTGGAACCACCCCCCACCCGTGAGCCTAATGCCGAGAGTTGTGGCATTTGTGGCGAGTTTGGTCATGGAGTCAATGAATGCCACAGGATGGGAGAGTACACACCTGAAGGAGAGGCCGAGGTTTATGCAGCCCAAGAGTACCAGGGAAGACCGCCATTTGAGCAACGCCCTATGTACAATCAAGGGCAACAGGTCTCAAGTACGGGATGGAGGATTCAACAGAACTCGGGATGAAGAAATCAAGCTCCTGGCCAAGGGTCAGGATTAAATTAAAACAACCAATTCTCCTGACCTCCACAACAGATGGGCTATCAGAGCCAACATCAGTTTTATCCACCTCGTAGTACTTTCCTCAGCAATATCAGCAGCAGTATCCTCAGCAGTACCAGCTGTTTTCCATGCAACAAGGGAATTTTTAGCAGCCGCAACAGTACCAGAATGCTCCCCAGTAGTTTCAGAAGCATGCTCTACCTCAGCAGTTGTCTCTTGAGGATACCATGCAATCCTTCATGGAGATGACCAAGCAGAACATGGAGTCTCAGCCCGCTACTATCAAGCGCCTTGAGACAACTGTTGGGAAACTTTCTGGTACCTTGAACCAGATTTAGCAGCAACAATAGCCAGGGAAGCTTCATGGCCAGGGATTGCAGCCCCACCAAGCTCAAGCTGTTACAGTCCTACGTAGTGGAAAGGTGGTGGACAACAAGGTGGAGGCCCTACTGATGAGCTTCCTAAGGAAACCCGTGAGGAGGAGATTGTGAAGGAGTTGCCCCCACCAAGAGAAGAAGAGAGGAAGAAGAGCCCGAGGTGAAGCTTCACAAGGCCACTAAGCCCTATAGACCGCCGATCCCTTACCCTAGTCGGTTGAGGAATGAAAAGCAAGACCAACAATTCACCGACTTCTACAGCATGCTGGCGAAGGTGAATATCAACTTACCCCTTTTGGACGTGATCAGAAACGTCCAGGCCTATGTGAAGTTCTTTAAAGAGTTGGCCTCCAAGAAGAGGAAGTTCGTGGACAACGAGAAAATTCTTGTGTCCGAGGTTGCAAATTCCATCATGCAACAGC
This sequence comes from Salvia miltiorrhiza, assembly GCF_028751815.1. NCBI lineage: Eukaryota > Viridiplantae > Streptophyta > Magnoliopsida > Lamiales > Lamiaceae > Salvia > Salvia miltiorrhiza. The sequence continues at coordinate 20,131,688 of NC_080390.1, read as the reverse complement.
CCTTGCCGCCAAAGCAACGTGATTCAGGTAGTTTTGTTATCAATATTGCTTTAGGGAATGGTAAGGAAGTGTCACACCCCAATTTCTGAAGGAAAAACTATAACTGAGGTGCAACTAAATCATTGAAATGAACAAGGGAAAAACCTTGTAAAATACGAATAATGGGATGATAAATCGGGATTCGCCCCTTTGGATGAAGAAAGGCAGATATCCAAACGTACTAATCCATCGACAAACATTACAACTTTAGGATCGCAAGTTTAGTTTCATGCTTCAGATAACCAAAATTCATTAATCGAAATACTTAAGAGTCAAGAGTCTAATCTTACCAAAAGATATCATTTAGAGTCATAACATAAAAGTCTTAAGTCAAGGAAACGAAAAACAAATAAAGGCTAGTACTACAGCAGAAATCAAAACACGGAGTTGAACCCCAGCCTCAGCTCACCCCGTCAACACCAGCCATCAACCTGAAAAATATTTGAAAATATTTGGGCTAAGTACTAATGTACTTAGTGGGCTGCAACTTTTAAAACATTTCACAATTCGTAAGAGCAGTTTATCCAATCATTCATGACATAACTTAGAAGGTTTTAAAGTAAAAGAACTTCTAAGCATGTTAAAATATTTCATTTTATTAGCGCGCCATTGTCACACTCTGTTTAGTTACTCGCTGTGATACCGGACCTTTTAGCCACCGACGTATCACTTTCTCCCATAACACTTGCCCCGAGGACGTAACTCAGACAAGTTGAATTGACTTCGGGACGCTACCCAGGCAGGCCTTACATGATACATGCTCTGGAACACATCTAGCCAAGCACCCTTATAACGCCTCTTACATGAATTAGTGCCCGATGGAGATCAACCCACCGAAACAACTAACAAGTGTACACAATTATCAAATAACGTGTTAGGTCATAAGAGAACCTCGATCGATCCATGAATTGCGAGCCTTAAACATAACAGAGCGCACAAAAATATTTATTGGATAAACAGTTTTCAATTCATGAAACATTTAGAGCTTAATAACTCAAGCATACATTTAAAAAAAATAAGCCCACCTGTAAAGGCAATGCCTGTCGTTTAATCTTATCTCTGAATCGGAAAAGCAGTGCTAATCCTCACGATCCACGAAGCCTACAAGAAATCTATACTCTTAATAGGTCTCCTGAATCTAATCTTAAGTCATAGTAAAGTGCTTAACATTCTATAATTCACTTAGCCGGGTTTTCAAAATTTAATGAATAAATAATTGAAAACTAAATTTTTTGAGTTAAGGACACCAACAATATCCTTACTCGTTTTTCCTTTATTAATTGGATTTATGAAAACTAATTTAAACCATGATGCAATGCATAGCTCATTCCATACTTAAACATATAATAAGTAATTACTTAAAATGTGCATATAATAATATAATAATATTATGCACATTATTCTTAAAATAAAAGTCAAGCCCAATAATTAAATAAGGGCAATCCATACTCTTTAAAATAAAAGGTCCAACTTAATTAAATAAGTTTGCAGCCCAAAATTGGGCCCAAACTAATTAGGGCAAGGGCCTATCCCTTTAAACACACACACACACACACACACTAACACTAACACTAACACTAACACTAACACTAACACTAACACTAACACTAACACACGCACACACACTCAGTCACCCAGCTCCCCCCTTTCTCCCCTTCCGGCAGACTACTGCAGCCGGCCTCCGGCCGCCGCCGCCGCCCCCTGAGCTCCATCTCCCTCTGTCTCTCTTTCTCACGACAACTCACACACCCACACTATTGAAGTGTGATGCATTTATCTAGAATATTCTAGAGAATTCACCACTAGCTAGATTAATCTAGAGTATTCTAAATAATACCTAGGAGAAGTATGAGTATTCTAGAGATTAGATATTTAAAATAGAGTATCTAGAGAATTCCTTAAGTAGATACTAGTAGAGAATTCTAGATACAAGCTAATGTAGTGGGATCTAGAGAGATCTTCCCACACCTATAAATAGAGCTCTTGTAAGCCATTTGTAACCAATCTCAAATATCTCAAAAACATAACTCTATCTAATATTATCTAAGTTCTTTGGAGACAAGAGCTCCACTCTAAAATCATTCTCTCTATCTTCTATACACACTACACTCACAATATTCTCTACACCACTTCACAACAATCACTCACCACACTCAAACCACTCTATAATTACCTCCATTTTCTAACAAGTGGTATCAGAGCTTGTTCGATCATAAGCGGGCGTTATGGCGTCGTCAAGTCTCTCCATCACGACTCCAATATTCAATGGAGAAAATTATGACTATTGGAGTGTTCGTATGAAGACTTGCCTTGAATCCCATGATCTTTGGGATGTCATTGAAGAAGGAATCACCATGCCGGGAGAAGATATCGACAAGACATCCTCATCCGAGGTACGTAAGAAATTAAAGCAACAAAATGCTAAAGCTCTTTATCTTTTCCAACAATCTGTTAGTGATTCTATCATGGCAAGAATTATTCGAGCCACTACTGCAAAAGAAGCTTGGGATATCCTTAAGGAGGAGTTCCAAGGAAATGTTAAAGTTCGAACCATTAAACTACAAAGTTTAAGGCGAGAACTAGAGAATCTTAAAATGAAAGATTCGGAAGCCGCAAAAGATTATTTCTCAAGAATAATGGAAATAATCAATCAAATGCGGTCATACGGAGATAACGTCTCCGATGAAAGGATCGTACAAAAGGTCTTAATCAGCCTTACCGAGAAGTATGATCCAGTAGTGGCGGCGATTGAAGAATCAAAAGATTTGTCAAAAATGCCTGTCGCGGAGCTGATGGGTTCCTTGGAAGCACACGAGCAACGATTGAGTAGGCGACATGAAAGTTCACTTGAGAGTGCCTTTCAGTCCAAACTCAACGTTAGAGGCAATAAGTCAAGGAGCGGCGGAAATTTTAAAAGCAATCACAACGAAGAAAGTTCCAGCAACAAGGAGAGCAAGGCAAATTTTCCACCATGCGGAATTTGCAAGAAGACAAATCACTTGGAGAAGGATTGCTATCATCGAGGAAAGCCACAGTGCAAAAACTACAAAAGGTTCGGGCACGTGGAAAAAGATTGCAGAGATAGAAGAAATCATCAAGCCAACTATTCAGAAAATCAAAATGAGAAGGAGTACATGTTCTATGCATGTCACTCGGCAACAGAAGCACGAGAAGAAGAATGGTACATCGATAGCGGATGCAGCAACCACATGACATCCAACGAGACCATCTTCCGTGAGTTAGATACTTCAGTCAAGACGAAGGTGAAGATGGGCAATGGAGAACTGGTGGAGACGAAAGGGAAAGGTACAATTGCCATAGAAACTAATAAAGGTACGCGATTTATTAGAAATGTTCTCCTAGTACCTCGTCTTGCACAAAGTCTATTAAGTGTTGGCCAAATGATGGAAAGTGGATATGCCCTCCACTTTGAGAAAGATTCTTGTCGAATTTACGACAAGAAAAATAACCAAGATATTGCAGTAGTAAAAATAGGAAAAAATAGAAACTTTCCCATTCAATGGCAATATCCACAAAAGGCAATGGTGGCTCAACTCGACGATACGAGTCTATGGCACCGGAGATTTGGGCATTTCAACCTAAATGCCTTAAGGCTACTTCATCAGAAAAATATGATGAGAGACATGCCTCTTCTAAATGAAAGAGAAGGTGTATGCGAAGGATGCATGATCGGAAAGCAACACAGACAACCATTTCCAACGGAGAAAACATGGCGAGCCAAGGAGATACTAGAGCTTGTCCACACCGACGTTTGCGGTCCAATGCGCACACCTTCAGTAAACCAAAATAGGTACTTCATACTCTTTATTGATGACTACTCTAGAATGACTTGGGTATATTTCCTCCAAGAAAAATCAGAATTCTTTAGAATCTTCAAGAGATTTAAGAACTTTGTGGAGAAACAAAGTGGTCGCAAAATAAAGAAGCTAAGAAGCGATCGAGGTACCGAATACAACTCGAAAGAGTTCGACAAGTTTTGTGAAGATGAAGGTGTGGAGCATCAACTAACCGTGGCCTACACTCCACAACAAAATGGCGTGTCAGAAAGAAAGAATCGAACAGTCATGGAGATGGCGAGATCCATGCTAGCGGAGAAAGGATTGCCAAAGAAGTTCTGGGCGGAGGCAGTGTATACATCAGTCTACCTACTCAACCGATGTCCAACAAAGGCCGTGCTAAACAAGACGCCGATCGAAGCTTGGTCAGGGCAAAAGCCTTCAGCCAAACATTTGAGGGTCTTTGGAAGTATCTGCTACATCCACATTCCCTCAGTAAAAAGACAAACTGGAGGACAAGGCGGAGAAGGGAATCTTCCTCGGCTATAGCTCTAAATCCAAGGGGTATAGAATCTACAATCTTGAGACCAAGAAGCTGGTGACAAGTCGAGACGTGGAATTTGACGAACAAGCCTCTTGGAATTGGGAGACAGAAAGTGTTGAAAGGCAGACAACAACTACACTCCTAAAAGAAGTCACAAAACATGGAGAACAAGATCAACAAAGCCCACCAAGGTCCTCTTCAGAAGCCAATACCTCAAGTGGATCCGACTCAGACTCCTCACCAGACTTTCCACCTTTTCGGGTAAGAACTCTAGCAGATTTATATGAATCCACTGATATATATGAGACATGCAACTTTTGTTCTTTGGAGCCAAGTAACTATGCAGAAGCATCCAAAGAGAAAGTTTGGATTAAAGCAATGGAGGAGGAGATACAAATGATAGAAAAGAATGATACTTGGGAGTTGGTGGATCTTCCAAGTGACAAGGAAGTCATTGGAGTCAAATGGGTGTTCAAGACAAAGCTAAATCCTGATGGTTCGATCCAGAAGCATAAGGCAAGACTTGTCGCAAAAGAATATGCTCAAGTACCAGGAGTTGACTACACAGAAACGTTTGCTCCAGTAGCCCGGATGGACACAATTCGAGCACTTATAGCTCTAGCGGCTCAGAAGAAATGGAAAATCTATCAGCTTGATGTTAAGTCAGCCTTTCTCAATGGAGATCTAATAGACAAGATATATGTGGAGCAGCCAGAAGGATTCACAAAGCAAGAAGACAAAGTTCTTCGTCTCAAGAAAGCACTCTATGGGCTCAAACAAGCGCCACGAGCCTGGTACAGCAAAATAGATGGATATTTCACCAGTCAAGGATTCATGAGAAGCAAGAACGAGGCCACTCTATACATCAAAACTCTAGGTACGGACATCCTGATTGTCTCTCTTTATGTTGATGACTTAATTGTCACAGGAAATAACACAAAATTGATCGAGGATTTCAAGAGAGACATGATGAGCACCTTTGAGATGACGGACTTAGGATTAATGCACTATTTTCTCGGAATGGAGATAAGTCAAGAGGAAGAAGGCATCTTCCTATCACAAAAGAAGTATATTGAAGATATGCTCAAGAAGTTCAAGATGCAAGACTGCAAGCCAGTGGTTACACCTCTCATTCCAAATGAGAAGTTGAAGAAAGAAGATGGGTCAAAACCGACGGATTCTACAAACTATCGACGTTTGATTGGGAGTCTACTATATTTGACGGCAACAAGGCCTGACATCAAGTATGCAACAAGCCTTCTATCCAGATTCATGGAAAGTCCGAAGGAGACCCACTATGGAGCAGCAAAGAGACTTCTCAGATACCTGCAAGGTACGCTCAACTATGGTATCTAGTACAAACCAAAGTCTGACTCACAGATCAGTGGATATAGCGATAGTGATTGGGCTGGATCTCAAGATGACATGAAAAGCACCTCAGGCTATACTTTCAAGCTTGGCTCAGGAATTTTTTCTTGGGGATCAAAGAAGCAAGACTCAGTTGCACTATCAACAGTAGAAGCTGAGTATGTTGCAGCAGCCGAAGCAGCATGCCAAGCTATATGGCTTAGAAGAATACTAGCGGATATGGGCGAATCGCAAGACTCATCGACAGAGATCTACTGCGATAACAAGTCAGCTATAGCAATGGCTAAGAATCCAGTTCAACACAATCGCACCAAGCACATCGACATCAAGTATCACTTCTTGAGAGATGTTGAAGCAAAGAAACTTATCGAGATGAAGTATTGCCCAACAGAAGAGCAATTGGCGGACATCTTCACAAAAGCACTACCAAGGGATAGATTCCAGTTTCTACGAAGAATGCTTGGAGTAACCGATAAATGCATCAAGGAGGAGTATTGAAGTGTGATGCATTTATCTAGAATATTCTAGAGAATTCACCACTAGCTAGATTAATCTAGAGTATTCTAAATAATACCTAGGAGAAGTATGAGTATTCTAGAGATTAGATATTTAAAATAGAGTATCTAGAGAATTCCTTAAGTAGATACTAGTAGAGAATTCTAGATACAAGCTAATGTAGTGGGATCTAGAGAGATCTTCCCACACCTATAAATAGAGCTCTTGTAAGCCATTTGTAACCAATCTCAAATATCTCAAAAACATCACTCTATCTAATATTATCTAAGTTCTTTGGAGACAAGAGCTCCACTCTAAAATCATTCTCTCTATCTTCTACACACACTACACTCACAATATTCTCTACACCACTTCACAACAATCACTCACCACACTCAAACCACTCTATAATTACCTCCATTTTCTAACACACACGAACTGAAAGGCCACCGCCTCCTCCCTCGAAATCCCGCTGCCACCTTTAAAGCTCTGGCAAAAGGCAACAACGGCTTCACGCCACCACTGTCAGCACCCTCTCTCTCAAAATTCCAGCAACAGCCTCCACCACCATAGCCGCCGCCGCATGCCCGGCTCTCTTGACGGCTGGAGGGACGCCGCCTTCTCCCCCTCTCTGAAAAACCCTAGCTCCTGCCTCCCTCTCTCTCTCTCCGTCCTTAGCCCGACAGCAGCGGGCGGAGCCGCCGTGCTGCGCCTCCCTCTGTCTCACGGCCCTCTCTCTCTGCGCACTCTGGCCGACAGTAGCGCGGAGCCACCGCCTACCGCCGCCTGCCCTCCTTCCCCTGACTCCCTCTATTTCCGGCGAACTTCAGCGGAATGCCGCCGCTGCCCTTTCCTCTTGACTCGACTCTCAACACAGCAAGCATACCCCCAACAATCAACAGTCAACAATCCAAGCTCAAGTTCAAATTTTTCATGCTTTCTTAATATTCAATAACTTGTATTTTCATTTGTATACACAACTTAAAAAGTTCGTATTTTTACAATCTTTACAAAAAAAAATGATGTGATGGATTTATTGGTGCTTTAATGAATGTGTGTGTATTCGTTTGTGAATTTATCCTACTGTGATGTTGAATATAAAGAAACAAGTAGAGGAGGTGAAAGGTAAAACCTTGAGGAATTGAATTTTGGGAGGTTAGAAGATTATCTTCATGAGAACAAGACCGAAAGAAAGAAAAAAAAACTGAGAACGGCATACACTAATCGAAGCTGGCTATGGAGGATTTGGTGTGCTTGGATGAAACTTTTGGTGTACGGGGCTTCTTTAAGAAGAAATGCAAATAGTGAATGAGGCTTCTTAAAGAAGAAATGTGAATAGTGAAGACTACGTGGATGCACTCTCTCCATAATTTGATAATTACAATTAATAAAAATCTAATCATAATTAATAAAATATCTAAAGATTAGTGGATGAATTGGGCTTAATGCATGAGATTGAGCTCAATGAGGTGTGGGCTAGATTATGAATGGACTTTCATTTACACTATTCAAAACACATTAAAACTAAATGCTAAAATTATAAAATCAAAAACCCAACACATATAAATAATTAAAGTCCAACACAGACTTTAATTTAAATCTAGTAGAAATCAATATTAATTATGTATGATATTTCACATATACACATGCTCATATTTAAATTAATATGGAATGCACAAAAATTTAAATAACTTAAATATATACGGAAGCTTTTGAAATTCATTTTTGTTGGAATTAAATAAATCATTTTTCTTTTATCCGGCGTGAATCATCTTAATCTAAGCTTAAAATAAATTCTAAACTTAATAGAAATGGGTGGGGTATTACAGGAAGCATCGGGGATGCTTGACTTGGGGGTCGGGATGAACTTGATGCCATATTCTATTTTTAAACAACTAGAGTTAGGCGATTTAAAACCCACTCGAATGTGCTTGCAATTAGCAGATAGATCAGTGAGGTATCCTCATGGGGTAATTGAGGATATCCTTGTTAGAGTGGGTGGATTGATTGTGCATGTGGACTTTGTTGTGTTAGAGATAGGAGAAGTGCATGAGAATGGCAAGGAATATACGTTATTGCTAGGAAGACCATTCATGGCCATGACTAACACATTGATTGATGTTAAAAATGGAACAATAAAAATGACCGTGTTAGGAGAGTCCGTGTCCTTTTTCGTGCACCATGGTCGTGCTATGCCATCATCTACTTTTACTAATGAATGTTCTTACATAGATGCTATTGATGGCTTGGCTAAGATGGTTTTTATGCAGGAGCAAGAGATGGTTGAGGTTTTTGCTGGATCGGCGGACATGGAGGAGTTTGCTCGGGAAGCCGAGGAAAGTGAGAGAGAACGAAGGGACAAACTTCCCATTGATGAGCCCGTGGTTCCCGAAGATGCCACGAAGAGTAAGAAGCCGAAGTTGGAGCTCAAGGAGCTCCCTAAAAACCTCAAGTATGTGTATTTAGAGGAGGGTGAGGAGAAGCCCGTGATCACTTCCGCCGAGCTCACGCATGGGCAAGAAATGGCGTTGATGGAGGTATTGAAGAGAAACAAGGAGGCTTTTGGATGGGGGCTTGCTGACATTCGTGGCATTAGCCCCGCCACATGCATGCATAGGATACACCTCGAGACGGGAGCAAGGCCTAAGCGAGACGGCCAACAGAGATTGAACCCCATTCTCATGGAGGTGGTGCGCAAAGAAATTCTTAAGCTATTGGCGGAGGGGATCATTTACCCCATTGCCGATAGTGAGTGGGTGAGCCCGGTGCATGTAGTGCCCAAGAAAGGAGGGATCACGGTTATTCTTAATGACAATAAGGAGTTGGTGCCAACTCGTCCCGTCACGGGTTGGCGCATGTGCATCGACTATAGGAAGTTGAATGCCGTCACCAAGAATGATCATTTTCCTCTTCCCTTTATTGATCAAATGTTAGATCGTCTTGCTGGGCATGATTTTTATTGTTTTCTTGATGGCTTGTCAGGTTACTATCAAATTGCCATTGCTCCCGAGGACCAAGATAAGACGGCCTTCACCACCCCTTTTGGAACCTTTGCATGGAAGAGAATGCCTTTTGGATTGTGCAATGCATCCGGGACCTTCCAACGGTGCATGATGTCGATCTTCACAGAAATGATAGGTGAATTTGTGGAAATTTTTATGGATGACTTTTCTGTGCTTGGTAGCTCCTTTACTGATTGCTTGGCTAAAACTGATTTGGTGCTACAACGATGCATTGAAAGTGGTTTGACTTTGAGTTGGGAGAAGAGTCATTTCATGGTGACTAGTGGCATCGTGCTTGGCAATGTGGTATCGAAAAATGGTATAGAGGTCGATAGGGCTAAGGTTGAGGTTATTGAAAAATTGCCTCCACCCATTGATGTGAAGGGAATTAGAAGCTTCCTAGGTCATGCTGGATTTTACCGTCATTTCATTAAGGATTTTTCAAAAATTAGCCAACTTCTATGTAGGGATGTCAATCGGATCGGCCCGCTCGGCTTCGGATCAACCCACTTGGGTCATCGGGTTATTCGTTCGGGTTGATCAAGCTTTTTTTTTTTCGGGCTAAAATATTTCGACCCTAACCTTAACCTACTCGGTTTCGGGCTAACCCATCGGGTCAGAGAACTCATAAAATATATGTAGAATTTTCCTAAGTTCTTTTATCCTGTCAGACTGTCAATATAGCAAATATATATGCATTCATCATCAAATATAAAACAATCACCTAAGAAAGTATTTAAAAACTAAGCTTACTTACATGACATGAGAAATATAAATGTCCAACCATAATTTGTTGAAGTTTAAAATAAGTCAAACTACGTCATAGCAAATCACCAATTGAACTAAGTATTTAAATGGGAAAATTGCACCTAAATACACAAACTTTGCTAAAAATCCATATTTGACGCGAAGTTAGGATTTTACATTTTAATGCACCAACTTTCGTTGTTGTCCAAATTTGACACGACTTAATTCTTAAAAATTCAAAAAACATCCATTTTTTGTAAATAATTATACAAAGACCCACTTATGTTATAATTTGGGACATTTAAACCAAAACAAGATATTTCCTTATGATGTTTTCTTTTAAACCATTTTAGGCGCGGATCAAAGATTAAAAGAAAACATCATAAGGAAGTATCTTGTTTTGGTTTAAATGTCCCAAATAATAACATAAGTGGGTCTTTGTATAATTATTTACAAAAAGAGGTTGTTTTTTGAATTTTTAAGAATTAAGTCGTGTCAAATTTGGACAACAAAGAAAGTTGGTGTATTAAAATGTAAAATCCTAACTTCGCGTCAAATGTGGATTTTTGGCAAAGTTTGTGTATTTTCACGCAATTATCCCTATTTAAATGAATAAATGATATCCATGTTCAAACTTTTGTTGCATGTACTGTAGAGAAATTGTAATTCACATATAATAATTGAACTAAGTAAAATCGAATCATCATATATCTCTAAATGAATTCTGCCAACTCGTGAAGCTTCTTAAGCTCCATCACCATCTTCAACTTCTTCATCTTCGCTATCTGTTAAAATAAAAGTCTTCTGATGAACATATATGATAAAATTGGCAAGAAAATGAATTAGAACCTTAGGCAGTACAAAATGCAAATTTAGCATTTAATTTATTTCGAAACAAATTAAATTTTATTATCTAATTTAATAAGCTATGTACTTCAACAATTTGAACAATCTTTTACCCGTTTTGGGATTATATGAGAGATTAAAAAATGTATTATTTCGACTAATTTCTTAAAATATGTTTTTATTAAAAAACCAAGCTATATCAAGTTTAATTGCTGTTTCACATTTACTTATTAAATAAAGGCTATAAAGCTTTTGCATGCAAAGCCATGAGAGCAAAACTCCACCCAAATATTAAATAATCAAATTTGATTTATCACACCATCCTGAACTAAATTAATTTCGTCTGCCAATAGCCATGATTTGTGTTTGTTTGACTTTAGTTATCTTTATCCAATGTATACAAATACTACACTAACAAGCTAATAAGCTGTAAGCCTATAACAACATTAATTATATACAATTTCTAATAATGATAATAACAATTTTTAATGTTGCATTGCTAAGTAATAAACTAACAATAAATATACATGTTTGTTCAATATTTGATTATATTCAAATTTGTAATATATATTAAAACTAACGTATAAGATTAGTTTAGAAAAATAGATACCTGAACAATCTTAATTGCTTCTTTCGTGTTGTTGAGTGTTGATTGTTGGCTATTAATATATAGCTTTGTGTTCTGACAGAGATAGTAGAATTAGAATAAGGTTTGTAGAGGGTTAGGCACAGGCACAGCCGCACAATGTAGAGTTTGGTAGGGTTTGCGAAAATTTCCAAGTTTTAACGAGAATCACGTATGTAAATAGAAGATATAATACTGATATACATATTCTTAATTCCTTTTTCTGATATTAGCTGCAGACCAACGGGCTGACCCGCGAACCGACCGGGCCAGCCCGATTTACCCGGTAGCCCACTCAGTTAGGCCCGAAAAGCCCGAATTTAATATGGGTCATTAAAAATCGGCCCTAACCCGCTTGGTTTTTCGGTTCATTCGGGTTGACCCATCGGTTTCGGGCTATTTTGACATCCCTACCTCTATGTCATTTACTTGCCCAAGATGTGTCTTTTAATTTTGATGATTCGTGCATGCATGTCTTTGAGTTATTAAAGCTGAAATTGAGCGCGACACCGGTTGTGGTTGCACCCAATTGGTCTTTGCCATTTGAAATTATGTGTGATGCATCAAACTCCGCCGTGGGTGCGGTACTTGGTCAACGTGTTGATAAGATGTTGCGTGTGATTTACTATGCTAGCTTAACCTTGAATAGTGCACAAGTGTTACACCACCACTAAAAAAGAGTTGTTTGCTGTGGTTTTTGCTTTAGATAAGTTTCGTGCTTACATCATTGGTTCTAATGTTATTGTCCATAGTGATCATGCAGCTTTGAGGTATTTGTTGACCAAGTCCCAAGCCAAACCACGTCTTATCCGTTGGATTTTGTTGTTGCAAGAATTTGATCTTGAAATTAAGGTTAGGAAGGGGAGTGAGAACTCCGTGACCGATCATTTGTCTAGACTTGAGCATAATGTGGTTGAGTTGGGTCACGAAGTCATTCATGAGTCCTTTCCTTTTGAGCATGCATATGAACTTGCCTCTGTGCCTTGGTTCGCCGACATTGTTAATTATCTTGCTTGTGGGGAGTTAAAACCCAATCTAACATCCCAAGAGAGGAAAAGGTTTTTGGCTACTTGTAGGCAATACTATTGGGAAGACCCTTACCTCTTCAAGTTGGGTAAGGACGAGGTGATTAGGAGATGCATTCCTGATGTGGAGCAACAACAAGTATTGAAGTTTTGCCATGATGCCCCTTGTGGTGGGCATTCTGGTGGACAAAAGACGGCTCACAAGGTCCTCCAATCCAGTTTGTTTTGGCCAAGTCTTTTCAAAGATGCTCATAATTTTTATCTCGCTTGTGATCGGTGTCAAAGGGTTGAGAATATTGGGCGCAAGAATGAAATGCCCCTCACTAGCATCCTTATTGTTGAGATATTTGATGTGTGGGGCATAGATTTCATGAGCCCATTTCCTATGTCCTATGGTTTTGAGTACATCTTGCTTGCCGTAGATTATGTGTCCAAGTGGGTTGAGGCTATCCCCACAAGGACATGTGATGCTAACGTAGTCTTGAAGTTTGTGCAGGAGAATATTTTGTGTAGGTTTGGATTTCCCAAGGCTATCATTAGTGACAGAGGAAACCACGTTTGCAACATGCTTTTTGATAAGCTTATGAGAAAAAATGGCATCGCACACAAGGTTGTCACGCCTTATCATCCATAGACTTTGGGCCAAGCCGAAACAGGTAATTGGCAAATAAAGGGCATCCTCGAGAAGACGGTTCAGCCATCCCGCAAAGATTGGTCTTTGAAGCTCACTCATGCCTTGTGGGCGTATCGCACCGCCTTCAAGGGAGTCATAGGGATGAGCCCCTACCACCTTGTGTATGGCAAGGCATGTCATTTCCCGGTGGAGGTTGAGCACCGAGCCTATTGGGCCATTGATGGAACGCGCGCGCCCGTCGCCCGGCGCGCGGTATCAAAATAATTTGTGTATGCCCCAGACGGACAGTACACGCTCCTATTGCTCGCAACCAAAGAACAGTCTTAGCAGCAAGTATAGGGTCGATCCCACGGAGAGTGAGGAACTACTTTACTCTTCGGGTGCACAAATTGAGTTGTCACGGTCTCAACCTGTTTATCTGCACAAGTAAACTTAAACAAATATCAAATATAACAAGGGGTAAGGTTTACGGTTAGGTCATAACTGTTGTCAATATTTATTTCGGTCATAGGCATACTGATGATCCGTCCATGATCCGTATAGACTCAAGGCGTGGCCCAAAGACATTGGGGTGTTTCAAGAGGCTATACTTCACATTTAGGATGGTTGAGTCCATTGTGATCACTTGCTCCGAAGGTCACACAATCCCCGGTCACAAGGCAGTGCTTCACTCCTCCTTAGATAGTAGTCATACCCATTACTCACCAAGTATGACCCTCACCAACCTTCTCTCCCGAGGTCCCCAACTCTGCACTTTGAGTGACACATGCCTCCTGGACACAACTATTTCCGGCTTGTCAGCCGACCAGTCATAGACTTGCTACGACGCAGAAGTTACCTTCCTCGTTTGATAACCATGGTTTTATGTCTCGTCACAGTTGATGGATAGTCTCTAGAGAAGCCCAAGACTGAGAAAGGACAGTGTATCCCATCAATACTTTCCCCACCTTCCGAATCTACAACGCCTTTTGTTGACGCTGCTCAGCTACTCGGTCGTGGGTTTACCGGTTGTCACGCCCTGGTATACCCTGGCCTTTGCTTGACATGGACATCGTTTTACCGAACGGAGATCACCCGTTAGGCCCCTACAGTCCATGGCTTGGCACAGATCCGTCTGGAACCACGAGACTCAACCGAAAGAACAAATGCCTCACGAATGTTTTCATATTGACAACAATTATTTCCACCCCTTAAATCTCACCAAGGGAACTACTCACACATATTGAAAAATATAAATGCAAAATAAAATAAACACATGAATGAAAGGAAATTCGAAATACTTGATATAAAAATACCTAAGGCTACAACCTTGGCTTTGTTCGTCACAACGGAATTGAAATACGAAAAGCAACTAAATTGTTTGGTGCAAAAAATGTAAAAGAACTAAAAGTAAATTATTTTCTTGGTGAACTAACTAAAATCTAAGTCTAGAAGAGCACTAAAAATTCATCTATGAGTTGTGAAAACTGAATGTAAAACTCCTAAAACTGCTGTCAAAACTGCCCTGTCACTCCTATCAAACTGCCCTCTGCCAGCCACACATGCTGAAGTTTATATAGCAATTCGGTAAACCCTAGCCGGCAGACCAAATCTGGCAGATTATTTCCTTCCATATTTAGCTTGATCCTTGATTTGATTTGATAGATAATGGATCTCCAGCGGATTTGAGGTTGATTCCACATTATTCCAGATCCTTCCATTGCTAGAATTCGCCAGAATCTTCCGAGCAATCTCCTCCACACGTCTTTCCATATATAGCTCCAGCTGCTGACTGCTGTTGACGGGAATGGTCATACTAGCTGCTTTCCTCGATTGGCCTCATACCAGGTGGTACACTTCGAACGTTCCCGCGCCTCGAATGGTTCTGAGGGGCACTTCGTCGAGCTCTCTTCCTGGTTCATATATAGCTCATCTGTGCTGACTGCGACTGTTGTTATGGCCTTACCAACTGCTTCCTTCAGTTAGCCTTACACCAGGTGGTACGCTTCGGAGAATCCCGCGCCTCGAATGGTTCTGAGGGGTACTTCGCCGAGCTCTCTTCCTGGTAAGTTTCACTTCTGGAAGTTTGGATAGTTTTGTTCCGGTAATGCCCATTCTGGCCATATTTCGTGCATATGCCCTTTTCCGAGCTTCCTCCTCCTGAATACCTGTTTTCTCCCCTAGACGACTCAAACAAAACAAAAGAAAGAGAAAAATAGGGCCAAATGGCCCAAAAGTCGAAGACGCATCACATCTACACACTTAAACCATACTTGCCCTCAAGTATGCAGATGAATTCACAAAAGACTCCGACGAAAAGAGAATAAAGAAAAGAAATAAAGACTCAAGACATGAAACTGCACAGTTATCAGTTCAGATCAAACATGCATGCATCATCCGTAATATCATACCACAAACCATTGAGCAGGAAAATCACATGTAGAGATAGCAGTTTCTCTCACACACTCAAGTGTATGGCTAAGTGTATACTCTCATACTATGCTGCATTAGCTCACCTATAGGCTTGATCACGGATTCATAACAAGTGTTCAAATTGGTATAATTTATCAAAGGGTCTTTTAAAGGATGTAGTGGGGCATACGGAGTGAAGGTAAGGAATTCTGGATAAGTAGCTTAAAACTTGGTTCCAGTCATACCAACCTATCTTCTTTAGTAATGGCACACCCACTTCATTTTCTCCCTTTATTTTCAGTAGGGATTGATTTAACTTCTTCAATTCAAGCAAATTTATTATTTCATTTTTGTGCCCAAACCTTCCTTTCTCAAGTTATGCTTTTTCACTTAGAGCAATAAACTTCCCTTTATCTTTTGCATGTGTGGAAGACACACCTTTTCATCCATTTCAATTCAAAGGCTTACAAAAGAATTTCATTCGGCTCAAAGTGGTTTAGCAAAGGTTTATCATTTAAAGCTCAAGGAAATAATTATGGGGCTCTAATTTGAAGAAAATTGCCCTAATCATATAAATTATACCAACTAGCTAAAATCCATAAACAAGTTCCAGGATTACCAAGCAGCATAGTCACACAGAAAATAAATGCAATTTTGGCTCAGATCTCACAGGTGAGAATATTCAGTATGCTCTCTACTGCTATCATGTGATCATGCTCATCATACTAACAAACCAGTCAAACCAAATAGCATGCATGAATCACTAATACCAACAACATGTGCAGACAGACTCTAACTCAAGACTCAAAAGAAAAAACAAAGACTACTAGGGAGAGAAAACTTATTCATGGAGTGTGAGGACTCGGTGGAATGCATCCCAAATGTCCAACAAAATTTCCTTGACATCAGTATGGAGTAGAGATCATGTGTAGCAGCTATGGAGTGGCGGAGAGTAGGCAAATGAATTTTCCGATCCTTCAAAATGTAATGGTCTAGCCAGTCGGGCAGACCCTGCCCAATCATACTGCTGATGCGGTAATCCCTTGACCACCTACTGTATCTCCACCGACCCCACCTACACACTTTGGTTCGCAAAGTGAGTTTTGATCTTCAATGCATAGGGTCCAGCTCAACTCTTCTGCATGGTTAGTCCTCCAAGAAACACAAAACACAAGGAAAACAAAAGAAACATGAAACTAAAGCAGTAATGGTCATACCAGCGACCTTATTCTGGGTTGCCTCCCAGTCAGCGCTCTTGTTTATTGTCTCGAGCTCGACGTTGTCCATTCCTTCATGCAAAATAAGGTTCTACGAGAAAACCTTTCTCCATCATCGGTATGCCTGGATCAAAGACTCGCTTTCCAATTTCCTTGCTCACTCCAGCACTACCGTATGCCTTGCTCCAATCCTCATGGTCTTGTTGCATCTTTTGCTCAACTTCATCTTTTGATCGAGATGGTGCAGCCTCATTTCTTGGGGTTTCCTGGCTAAGTTCCTCCAAAAAAGTACGACTCTAGACTTGTTTTCCCAAACTCTTCTTCTTTGGCAGCATCACTGTCAGTAAGATCTTTCAGCAGCTCCTTCTCCAGTATGACCGCCGCCACAGATTCTGACTTTTCAGCCTTTTCCATTCTTGCTTTCTTCTCCAAATGGCTGGCATTTTGGGTTAGTGGCTGTTTTTGATTATTTGCTTTCTCCAAGATATTCGGCCAAGGCGGTGCGGTAGTTGGCAGTTTCTGGGTAATCTCCTCTGTATGGGATTTTCTGATAGATTCTTCAGACGCCGGTATGCCTTTTCCGGTGAATTCAACTTCAATACCTGGCGTTGTGGGCATACTGACATGTCGCTTTTCTGAACTATTCTTCTCTTGCAGCATTGCTACATCAGCTTCTTCGGTCAGATCAATCCCGGCCTTTATTTCAGACTCGAAGAGTTCAGCATCCTTAGCGATAGCTTCCATTAACTCCTTCCAAGTTGGTTCTTTTTGTGGTTCTAGTTGGGACGGGGGTGTCTGCGGTATGCCCTGTACTGGAAGCAATTGCTGATTCTTCTTTTCTCCATATCCCCATTGAAAACTTGGATCTTCACTCCATTCAACGTTGTAAGAGTGAAAGAATGGATCATACTTCTCGTGCTGGTCATCATTTTCTCCCATGACAACATCTTCAATTGGTCCACCCCCTTGGGAGAGAGGGTATCCATCAGTCTGATGCTCGGTCATGTGGTCTGGGCCACACTGACGAACATTCTCTGGTGTGATCAATACTGCTACGAGTTGTTTGAGCTCCATGATCTCATTCTTCAACTCGTTGAGGTTGCCATTCTCCACATTCTTTGGTACTTCCAGATTGCATTCATATGCTCCCAACTCCGTGGCCATACATTCAATGACTTGCAAAACATCTTTGGACGTCTTGTCAAACATCGAACCTCCACATGCCGCAATAACGAGTTTTCTCTCGTACTTCTTGAGTCCCGTTATCAAGTGCTCCACCAAATTATATTCAGGAATTTGATGGTGTGGGCATTCTTCCAATAACCCTTTGAATCGGCTCCAATACTCATTCAATGATTCTAGCTCTCCTTGTTTGATGTTCTGTATGGTCCTCCTCATACTGAAGACCTTTGCTGCTGAGTAATACCTCTCCAGGAACTTTTGTTGCATCTCAGCCCACGTGGTCACACTGCCAGCGGACAAGCCATAATACCATTTCCTTGCACTACCTTGTAGTGTGAAAGGAAACAAGAGCAACCTGATGTATTCTCCCATGGACGCCTGATTATCCTCCGTAGAGCATATCATCTCGAAGTCTTGGAGATGTGTGATTGGATCATCTTCAAGCATGCCATAGAATTTGGACATCAGTTGGATCAGGTCTGGTCTCAGCTCATACCGGCCATCGATGGTCAGTAAGGTTATACCGCTGGGCTTCAGGTTCAGGTCAGCCGGGAATGCCAGTTGACGCATGGTCTGCGGGGTAGCAACTACCATCCTGCGTCTCGCCATACCGCGTCACACAGTAAGCGGAAGATGAAAAGTGAAGAGTAAAATTGTTGCGCGTCACTCCCCGACAACGACGCCAATTTGATGGAACACGCGCGCCCGTCGCCCGACGCGCGGTATCAAAATAATTTGTGTATGCCCCAAACGGACAGTACACGCTCCTATTGCTCGCAACCAAAGAACAGTCTTAGCAGCAAGTATAGGGTCGATCCCACGGAGAGTGAGGAACTACTTTACTCTTCGGGTGCACAAATTGAGTTGTCACAGTCTCAACCTGTTTATCTGCACCAGTAAATTTAAACAAAGATCAAATATAACAAGGGGTAAGGTTTACGGTTAGGTCATAACTATTGTCAATATTTATTTCGGTCATAGACATACTGATGATCCGTCCATGATCCGTATAGACTCAAGGCATGGCCCAAAGACATTGAGGCGTTTCAAGAGGCTATACTTCACATTTAGGATGGTTGAGTCCATTGTGATCACTTGGTCCGAAGGTCACACAATCCACGGTCACAAGGCAGTGCTTCACTCCTCCTTAGATAGTAGTCATACCCATTACTCACCAAGTATGACCCTCACCAACCTTCTCTCCCGAGGTCCCCAACTCTGCACTTTGAGTGATACATGCCTCCTGGACACAACCATTTCCGGCTTGTCAGCCGACCAGTCATAGACATGCTACGGCGCAGAAGTTACCTTCCTCGTTTGATAACCATGGCTTTATGCCTCGTCACAGTTGATGGATAGTCTCTAGAGAAGCCCAAGACTGAGGAAGGACAATGTATGCCATCAATCCTTTCCCCACCTTCCGGATCTATATCGCCTTTTGTTGACGCTGCTCAGCTACTCAGTCGTGGGTTTACCGGTTGTCACGCCCTGGTATACCCTAGCCTTTGCTTGACACGGACAGTGTTTTACCGAGCAGAGATCACCCGTTAGGACTCTACTGTCCATGGCTTGGCACAGATCCGTCTGGAACCACGAGACTCAACCGAAAGAACAAATGCCTCACGAATGTTTACATATTGACAACAATTATTTCCACCCCTTAAACCGCACCAAGGGAACTACTCACACATATTGAAAAACATAAATGCAAAATAAAATAAACACATGAATGAAAGGAAATTCGAAATACTTGATATAAAAATACCTAAGGCAACAACCTTGGCTTTGTTCGTCACAACGGAATTGAAATACGAAAAGCAACTAAATTGTTTGGTGCAAAAAATGTAAAAGAACTAAAAGTAAATTATTTTCTTGGTGAACTAACTAAAATCTAAGTCTAGAAGAGCACTAAAAATTCATCTATGAGTTGTGAAAACTGAATGTAAAACTCCTAAAACTGCTGTCGAAACTGCCTTACTGCTGTCAAAACTGCCCTGTCACTCCTATCAAACTGCCCTCTGCCAGCCACACATGCTGAAGTTTATATAGCAATTCGGTAAACCCTAGCCGGCAGACCAAATCTGGCAGATTATTTTCTTCCATATTTAGCTTGATCCTTGATTTGATTTGATAGATAATGGATCTCCAGCGGATTTGGGGTTGATTCCACATTATTCCAGATCCTTCCATTGCTAGAATTCGCCAGAATCTTCCGGGCAATCTCCTCCACACGTCTTTCCATATATAGCTCCAGCTGCTGACTGCTGTTGACGGGAATGGTCATACTAGCTGCTTTCTTCGGTTGGCCTCATACCAGGTGGTACACTTCGAACGTTCCCGCGCCTCGAATGGTTCTGAGGGGTACTTCGTCGAGCTCTCTTCCTGGTTCATATATAGCTCATCTATGCTGACTGCGACTGTTGTTATGGCCTTACCAACTGCTTCCTTCGGTTAGGCTTACACCAGGTGGTACGCTTCGGAGATTCCCGCGTCTCGAATGGTTCTGAGGGGTACTTCGCCGAGCTCTCTTCCTGGTAAGTTTCACTTATGGAAGTTTGGATAGTTTTGTTCCGGTAATGCCCATTCTGACCATATTTCGTGCATATGCCCTTTTCCGAGCTTCCTCCTCCTGAATACCTGTTTTCTCCCCTAGACGACTCAAACAAAATAAAAGAAAGAGAAAAATAGGGCCAAATGGCCCAAAAGTCGAAGACGCATCAGCCATCAAGGAAACCAATTATGACCTTGAGACCGCGGGGAAGCATCGAACCTTGCAAATGGAAGAATTAGATAATTGCAAAATGAGGCGTATGATAATGCACGGATTTACAAGGACAAGGTGAAGCGGTTGCACGATAGCCGTATTGTACCCAAGAATCTTCGACCTGGAATGAAGGTTCTCTTGTTCAACTCAAGGTTGAAACTCTTCCCGGGAAAGCTCAAGTCTCGTTGGAGTGGTCCTTTCATCCTTAGGGAGATTCTTCCTCATGGCGCCGTGGTTTTAAGAAAGGAGAATGCCGATGAGCAATTCACGGTGAATGGGCATAGAAGCCCTACCTGGAGCATGGTTCTTCTCCTGTTGTGGTGGAGTCTCAAGCACTCCATGATCCGGCTTCTTAAATGAGCCACCGTGTGTCGAGCTCTCGACCATAACTAGAGCGCTTCGTGGGAGCCAACCCACGACTCTATCATGCCATTTTTCTTCTTGTTTTTCTTTTTATCTTGGAGGTTGTTTGTTGTTGGGGTGTTTAATCCCTTGTTGTAGTTGGTTTGGCCTTGTTGTGATGTTTGGTGCAGGTGTTTGCGCTAGGGCGATTCTCAATAGGCCAAAAATGGAGCGAAACGAAGGAACGAAGAAGTGGAGCATTTTCTAGATGCCTAGAGGCCGCCACCGCTGGCAGGCGGTGCCCGCTGCCTCCTAATAGCCGGCGCTCGCAGCCAGACGCCGCTCGTCGTTTTCCTCTGTGCGAATGGGAGCCGCCACCTGCCTCCAGCCCAAAGCCCAGCCCGGCCCGCTCCTTCCCTTTTTAAACCCCACCCGCCAAACCCTAATTTTCATTTCCCACCTGCACCTCCCTCCCCCTCCTCTCTCCCTTCCTACCTTTCTCTCTCCTCTCCATCACCTTACTTCATCCTCCACCCAACGCCACCGCCGACTGCCTATCCACCGCCGCCTCCACCCTTTTCCAACCATCTCCAACCACCATCCTCTCCAGCCACCGTTCACCACCACCACCGGCCATCTCCATCCCTTGCCTCACTACCACCACCACCACCACCTCTCACCACTACCACCTTTCCCCACCGCTACCTCATCCCTCTCCACCTGCCACCACCACCATCTCCACCGTCGAGTCCTACTGCTCCAGATCCACCATCTTCCTCGCACCTCCGCCGCCTCGACCTCCACGGCCACCGCCGCCCAACTGCAGTCGTCGCCTGCTCACTACGGCCACCGCCTCCACCTCAGCAGTAGGCGCCGCTGCATCTGCCTCGCCGCCACCGTCCTACCATTGCCGCCATGTCCCGCTGCACTAAACGTAAAGTCGTCATCACCAATGATTCCGACACCGATGACGACGACCACTCAAGTCCCATTCCTCGTCCTCCTACACCACGGGAAGACTTCTGGCACCTTAATGGCACACCTTTTGCCATCTTTGAAGCGTGGGAAGGTACACGATACAAGGAACTCAAGAACAAGACAGTTGTACAACCCCGCTTTTTGTAATGGTCTTTATTGCGTACTTTTGAGATGGACAAGGAACTTGAAACGTATCTTCAACTTTTAGGCATTTTTAAGTACGCCCAAACGTCTCATCTCAGACTGGAGCCTTTGACTTTGGAGTTCTTAAGCACCATGTTACTCACTGCAGACAAAACGGAGCTCCATTGTCGCCTTCTTGATAGACCCATCATCCTCACTTACCGGGTGATGAAGGAGATCTTTGGGTTTCATCATGCACCGCTGAAGAATAAGTCCGCGAGTTGGGTCGCTCAGGAAGTATGGCGCGAGGTCATTGGGTTCGACAATTGGACCGCCTAGGGCGGTCGCAGTGGGTACATCAAGGATGCCGAGCTTGACATTTTGCACAAGTTCTTAGCATTTTGCATCTTTGGGAAGAAGCAAGCAAACAAGGTCAACTCATCTGAGGTCTACCTGTTGTGGTGTGCCTTGCACAAGAAGAAGATTGACGCGACCACCTTTATTTGGAACCAGATGGACCCCATGGCCCAGCGCGATAGCTTCATGCCCTCTCTCGGTTCCATTGTTATAGTCGTGGCCTTACACTTCGAGTTTTCCCTGCGACAGCTGTTCCGATATCTCAGCACATCACCTATTGATCGAGCTGAGCTCTAGGTGTTTATGGCCTTCGATTCTACCATCATCCTCCAGTCCCAGCGCCCCCTTGTCCGCACATACCTGCAGACCCGCACTCTTAGGGCAAGCTCTTCTAGATCTCGCGCTGTGTCCGATGATGAGGATGAGGAGGAGGAAGACGCTGAGGATGAGCCCATGCCACCGCCCTCTTTCATGTATGATCCACACGCTGGGCCCTCTGACGCCTTTGCACAGTTTCAGGCTCACTCTGATGAGTCATTTGGCCAATTTCGCCAAGATGTCTATCAGCGCTTTGATGAGGTACAGGACACCATGACTGGGATTTACAGCCGGATGGACGAATTTTACGGCACCTTGATACATTGGAGGGTCATGTCAATCCGATGCAGCAGCAGATGGGCCACATGTATGGCCAGGTGAACACCATGGCTGGGGACATGACGCGTCTGCGGGAGCAAGTGTCGGCGTATGATGCCTGCTTTGCCTCCTACAACCAGCATCTGGCTGACAACGATACCAGTCTTCAGGCGCTCGAGGCGCAGTGGTCTGCATTCTAATTGCAACATCGTGACCAGTTCCACCACCCCCCACCCCATCTTCGGGGCTACAGTGAGCGACTTTCTTTCCCTTCTCCTTGTACATATTTTGTTTTCCTCTTTATTTCTGTTTGCTTTGTCTCTTTTTGTTATTTTTGTGTTTTGTTTTCTGTTGCTCACTGTGTAGGTTCGTGCACTTCATTCTAGGGAATTTCTATATTCTTCATGATTTTATACCCTGAGTGTTGGATTTGTATACTGAAAGCAAGAACTTTTATGCTTGTATACGATGATTCTTGAGTTCACTACCTAATCTTCTATCTGAATTGCTCATAATTGCATATGTATGTCCAATTATCTCTATATAAGTAGATTATATGGTGTGTTGTAGATCACAGAAGATCATATAATTGGAATAACCTTATGAGATATAAAATTGATCACAACCGAGATGACTCTAGGACGAGTTGTTGGTCTAGGCTGCAGTATAGAAGGAAGTAGTTTATCTTGGCTACTTGTCTATACTGGTGCATGTAAACGCATTGATAGGATCACAGCGAGATGTATTCTTCTGTCTGACCTAAGTGAAGAATCAAAATCTCGGTGACTTAATGAGACCTAAATCCTAATAAGATTTCAGGTGTATATATGAATTTGTGTATCACTTTGACTTACTATGGGTGAGAGTTACATATTAACTTGAGTACTCTGTATCTTGGGTGATAGCAATTTATATATGACATTTGGTAATCTGTATTAGGTGACCGTATCCGGTATAGGATGATAACATCCCCTTAAGGAGCTCAAAAGGTTTATTTCACTAAACCCTGCAGGTTGATTAAGTTCAGGTGCAATAATAAGGTTGAGTGGTACTACTTAAGGATTAATAAGAAATTAATTAATATAAGCTGACATAAGCTTTAATTAATTAATGGATATCTTAAATACGGGGATTCGATAAGTCTAAATACAAGCATCGACTCATCATCGGGAATAAAGGGGTAAGTCAATATTGATTCTCTAGTGGAATGAATTAATATTTATGAATTAATTGTGATCTGGGCTGATCATAAGAATTAATTCATTTGAGGCCCATCTTTATTCCTTGTATCTTATCCCTGGACCGGCCCAAAGTCTCCTGAGCCCAGTAGGAGTCGCCTACTACAGTTATTAAGGCCCTAGGTCTATGTTTTGTCTTTAAATACAGATATCTGCTCTTAGAATAAGACACACAAAAATTAGGGTTTTAGAAAGCAGAGCAATAATGAGGCGCCAAATGTAGGGTCAAATTCTCTGGGAGTTCTCATAGTTCGTTGTCCATCCAACGTTGGGAACTGAGCGGGATACAGTTCAGAAGATCTGAGCTGGAGTAAGATTTTCGCAGGAAACCAAGTTCTGGCAGTCTCCGAAAAATAGTCATAACTTCCTCTTTAGAACTCAGATTGAGGTGAAACATATAGCCATGGAAATCTCTTTCGAAGACGAAGAAGTCGTATTTCTATGAAAAATATGATTGGAGGTCGTTTGAGGGGTCAAACGGAGCGTTGAAGTTGACTGACCTGTTCAGTGGCGAATTGATGAATTCTTAGGAATTCTTCAGGTATTTTTGAACTCCTCGGTGCTGTGTTTAAATTAATCAGCGCTGCCAATTTCGGAATAGAGAGATCAAGTCAATCAAGGACGTCGAAGGGAGACCGCGCGATAAAGTTGATAGGATCGCGGCTGGGCTGATTCTACAACGACATGAGAGAAGCATTGAGAATAAGGAAAGGGCTGAACTCAACATGGCAGGGCTGGAATCAACAGGGCAGGGTTGAAACCACCTGGCAGGGTTGGAACCCACAGGGCAGGGCTGGAACCACTGGGCAGGGCTGGAGCCACTTGGCAGGGCTGAAACCAAGATGGCAGGACTGGGATCCACCGAGCTAAAGAACAATACCTACCATGAAGAGCGAATGGCGGGGAGCAGGGCTGGATTCAGGCATGCTTAGGATCCTCTCTCACTTAATGTAGGGCAAGGATGCGTCCCTAACTTTACTATTTTATCCCTGTTTACCTCTATAAATAGAACCATTGTACACCCGTGTAAGGTTACGTGATATTGAATATTACAATCCTTGTTTTCCTTACTAATTACTCTCAACTTACATTCAACGCACAACAGGTAAATCTCTCGAAAATCATCCACCAAATTTGGACCCATCAACTGGCGCCGTCTTTGGGAAATCTGGAGTTTAAGACGTCAGGAGTTTCATGGGGGGAAAATCTCCACAATCTATCGGGAGGAAGTGCATGGGAAAATGGGGATCGGGGGCTTTCATAGGCTACTTTCCTTCTTATTTTGTTCTTCTTTTGTGTGCCTTGTTGTGTGCTTTATAGCTTTGTTGTTTCTGTGAATTTACGATTTTTGTTTACCGATCTAACGTGTAAACAGGAAAAATTGCCTCATGCCGCTTTATTTGTGGTGGGGGTCGGATCGATCTATGGGTTTTTGGCGGATCTGGGTTTTTTCTTTGGTTGTCACCTTTGCATGGCTTCAATATTATGCGAGGCTGGGTTTTTCTGGGGATTTCTGGAATTCTATGTCAAGCTACTTCAGCCATTCAGGGATCAGGAACTGCGAGAACAGGGATGGTGAACGTTACTATGACTGAACAAATGCTGTCTTTTTATGAGCTATGCTTAATTACGCGAAACAAATGATGGGAACCTCTGCATCTTTCCTAAATCTGGGTTCTAGTGTGGCGCCGGAGGCAGGGCTGGAAATTTTGGGGCTTTCTCGCCCCCCGCAGGTTCTACCAGGAAACACCAAGGCTGAACACCCGACAGGGCTGCTCAAGAATACTGTGGTTATCCTCCCGGCGGGAGCCAGGACAACTAGAACTAATAATGTACCAAACACTCACCGTGTGGGACCTCAATTTCCGGGGGATATGAAAGGAATTTTTCAAAAATAACTCACATAACTAAATAATCTCATTTTATAATATTTTTAACAAACTAAACTTGAGATTTCATTGTTGGAAAATTCTCATAAATCCGTTTTAAGCTTACAGAATACACAAGAGCACAACTACGGGTTCAAATGATTCAAGAAAAATCAAAATCTACCCCCTTCCCTTGGCATATATTCAGCCACTTCTCAAAAATTTTAGGGGTGATTCTTTTCGTCTCATATCTCATATATAGGCTCATTTTATTATCACAAAGCCACATATTTCGTACTATTATTTAACTTCTATCTCATCTCAAAATCAAATTCTTATTCAATTCACTCTTTCTGCACTGCCTTAACTTAAGAGAATAAATTGTTTCTCCTAGGAATTCTGTTAAAATTATATTACCAATTTTGTTTTTTGATTTGAAT
Source organism: Salvia miltiorrhiza (assembly GCF_028751815.1). NCBI lineage: Eukaryota > Viridiplantae > Streptophyta > Magnoliopsida > Lamiales > Lamiaceae > Salvia > Salvia miltiorrhiza. Next base: position 20,105,030 of record NC_080390.1, on the reverse strand, counting down.
TGTATAATATATTACACTACGTTGCTTGCATAATTTTACTATAATTTATTATAACTATGCTGAGAGACAACTATTGATTTATACTAATATTGACTAATACACAAAGATCGCCTCCACTTTGTAATTTAATAAAATAAAATATATAATTTTGTAATTGGTATTACATAATTAAAAAAGCGAAATAAAATAATTAATATTAGCACGAAAAAAAAAGATTAATTATTATAATAAAAAGGGGTAATCGCCCCTAAATACATTACATTTCCCCATTTTCTGGAATTGCACATCACCTTTGAAATCCGCCTCATAATACATCACCTTTTTTTCTTTCTGAAATTTCACATGGTCAACCAACCACCAAACGTGAAAATGATGTAGACGCCGGAAACGCCATATATACATGCCGGAAAAAATATTAATTGATGTGGCAGCAATGTAGTGAATTATAATTTTTGTTTTTTTGCTAATAAATTCGAATTTCCAGAATATAGAATTCAGGCATTAATCTCTGAAATCCTAAATTTTCCTCTAAATTCCCTAATTTTACAATTTCTCCTGTTTAGCCTGCATTCGTTGAGGGAGCTAGTTGGGAGCAGGGGAGGATTTGGCCGCAGCTTTAGGATGTCATGATGTCCACTGAAAATCACAAAAATTAATATATCATCACTTTGTTTTAATGATAATCGAAAACCATGGAGAGGAGGGGGTGAAGGCGAGGAAGATGGTGAAGGCGATGGAGATGAAGATGAGGATGTTTGCGAAAGAGATGGTTCTCCTGGTTCTGAATATTGATAAGTTGGTTTTCAAGTAGGAGACGAGAGTTCCTCCGTAATCGACTGGTGTAATCAAAAGTCTGGAAGCTAGGGCAATTGTAAAATGGGGAAAATTGTAAAATTAGGGAATTTAGGGGAAAATTGGAGATTTTGGAAATTAATGCCTTAATTCTATATTCTAAAAATTCGAATTTAATAGCAAAAAAAAAAATTGTAATTCACTACATGGCTGCCACATCAATTAATTTTTTTTTCCGGCGTGTATATGTGGCGTTTCCGGCGTCCGCGTCATTTTCACGTTTGGTAGTTGGTTGACCATGTGAAATTCCAGAAAAATGATGTATTATGAGGCGGATTTCAAAGGTGATGTGCAATTCCAGAAAATAGAGAAAGGTAATGTATTCAGGGGCAATTACCCCTAATAAAAATTACACGCACAAAAAAAAAGAAAAAAAATAGTTGATAAACAAAATTCCATATAAAAAAGTGAATTAAAAAAAGTAGATAAAAAAGTCGAAAAAAATAAAATTAACAAAAGAATTACAGAATCGATTATTAGAAAAGAGGAGAGGTGAGTGATTCTTTTTAAAATTTTAAATTTTAAATAATCATAACCTTTTATTTGCCTTCTCTTTGTTAAATAGTCTTGTTAATAATACTTCCTTTGTCCTCTAAATAATTTTCTATTTTTTTTTATCGTCCCCCAAATAATATTCTTTTTATTTTGGGACACTACCCTATCACTATTAATATTCCATTTATTTATACTTTTCACATTTTCAATACTCCCAATATTAATTATAACAAAGTTTTCTCTGACAAAAAATTCTTAACAACACGAATATTTTAAACTTTAAGTTCATAAAATCTTAATTACATATTGACAAAGAAGGAAAATTTGTGTTGAATACATTCCTCAACAAGGAAGATCAGCCAATCAACCAATATTTTATAAATTATTCATTGGATTATCACGAGCATATGACAACACAATTTCTTTTGTGAGAGAAAATAAAATTATTTTTGTGAGGTTAGGGTTCATATGAAAAGGCAATATTCTTATATTTTGTTTGCACTCTGAAAATGCACCAAGTGAACTCAAAAGTTTTACATAATTTTCATGTCAATTTTGGCCGTTCTACGTTGTCATAATTCAAGCCATTTTTTGTATTTATGAAAGTTCGGGCTATTTTAGATTATTTATACTTCGGGCCATTTTTAAAAATAACTTCAAAATTCAAACTATTTTTCTATATTTTTTAAAGTTTTTACAAATGATTTCAAAGTTCAGACCATTTTAAAAACGACTCCAAAGTTTAGGTCATTTTTCTGTGTTTTAAAGTTTATGCAATTTTTACAAATGATTCCAAAATTACGAAAACCCTCAAACCTTAAGTTATTTTTGTATATATTTTAAAATTTGAGCTATTTTTATAAATAATTCCTAAGTCCGGGCCATAAACTACAATTCATCCAATTTCTAGTTGGCCTTTGAAATTGGGAGTTAGCTTCATGCATTTTTGCCACCCTCAATTGCAATGGTTCATACTTTACTTCATCCAACTTCTATAATAATAAACCTCAACATTTATTCTCCTTTATAGTTCGGTTATCTAACAATGGTTAGGAGTCGTTGACACGAACTATTGACGCAGGATATCTGGCCGTTAAATACTGAGGTATATATAAAGACTAGGTTAGAGTTGTCTTTTAAGTAAAAAGATAATGGAGTAGTTGACGATCATGCTTTTAGGAAGCTATAAGCATTTTTAATGGAATTGTATGACTTGTCACTAGGGATATCGGCCAACTCACAGAGTTTCGAGCTCACCTTATTGAGTTGCGGGCTATTCAGTTACTGAGTATTTGGGATAAAAAAAATTTGAACTATAATTTTTTAATTCTAACCTTAAATTTTTAGGTTTCGGGCTAATCCATTTAAACTCTCGAGCTCAAAAGTTTATGAAAAGAGATATTAAATTTATATATTTATCTTGATAATTCTATATTTGTAAAAAACCAATACACACATGAATAAGTGTCATTTGAGCATCGACTTACATAATATGCATAGTATGAGACGACACGAGTTTTAAAAAATCTTATAAAGTGCAGTGTGAGTGGAGAAAAGGGTCCCACATTGATTGTAATGTTTAATGTGAGAATTATTACTATAAATGAGTTATGCATGTTTTTATGGGATAGACGAAAAAAGAAAATTATGCATGTTTTTATGTGACGGATGGAGTATGTAATTACTAGAGAGATTGGGATAAATATATTTTTCATAAATAACTATCGTTTTCTAACTTTTACATCTAAATGTTTTATATTAAGCATTAAAATAAAAACATTAGAAAGTAAAATGATGAGTATAACTTTCGAATATTGAATTAAAATATATTTAAGAAACATATAAAGGGAAAAAAAACTTAAGAAAACTAATTTTCAAGAATAAAGTAATAAAGTTGAGAAACCAAATAACAAGAAATTTCAATTAATCAAACAATTCACTAATTTTCGGATCAACCCTATGGAGGCCGCGGGCTATTTTTGGGCCAACCTAGCTATCAGGTTGTCGGGTTATTTTGTTACGAGTCATTCGAGTTCACTACAAGAAAATGCGGCTCTAACGACCGAAAATTCGGTCGTTAAAACCCAAAAATCGGTCGATAAAATTGTTAACGATCATTTTTTTGGTCGTTGTTTGCATCGTCGTTCCGAGTCTTAACGACCGATTTTTTATTTTTAACGATATAATTTTCGATCATTAAAAAGAGAAAAAAAATAAAAAATAATTATTTATTTTTTATTTTTTTAATAACGACCGAATTTTTTATTATTAACGACCGAATTTTCAGTAGTTAAAAATAAATAAAAAATATTTTTTTTTCGAAAAATAAATTTTTTTTATTTTTTATTGGGTTAAGTATCAAATTGCGCCCTATCGATGGCGTCCCTATGGCTTTTAGCCCCCTAAAGTCGGGGGGGGGGGGGGGGGGGAGTTGCCCACTACCTCAACGTGGCTTTTTGGCACCAATTTCCCCCCTATCGATAGGGGTCCTCCTCACGTTTAGCCCCCTAAAGTCAGGGGGGAGAGCTGCCTCCTTCAAAAGGCTGGGGGGGAAATTGGTGCCAAAGAGTCACGTTAAGGTAGTGGGCAGCTTTCCCTCCGACTTTAGGGGGCTAAAAGCCATAGGGACGCCATCGAAAGGGGGCAATCTGATACTTAACCCTTTTTTATTTTATCTCTGTATCCCACAAGTATTTTAGTTTATTTCTAATGTATTTTGACTTTAATTGCATATCATTTGACGAACATCCCAATGGGTCACCCATCTTAGTTGTGCGAGTCAAGCACGCTTAACCTTGAAGTTTCTTTCGAGTGGTCACCAGTATAGAACACTCGTATTATTGATATATATAGTACCTATTAATTCATTTAAACTCTGTTTCAATATACAATATCATTAATCATTCATAACCTTATAATATGTCTAGATGATATCTAAAACTTGTGGTGCCGGCGAAACAATGACGGTAAATATACGATCGAATTTAAAATAATAAAAAATTAATATTATTACATTAAACTGCGATTTTATATAAAAAAAAGAAACCTAAAAAACTCCTTGAAAGCACAAGAAAAGCAGATTAAGGGCCGAGCCTCATTAAAACTTTTTTACGAAAAACCCAAAGGGAAAAACCGTAAAAAGGAAAAAGAGTACTCGTCTATAAGACGAAAAAAGAGCAAAGGAAAGAGCGGAAGAGAAAGTTTTCGGAACTCCGGCCTAACCATCGTCCCCAAACAATCCCGACTCTAATCCCACGAAAACCAAAACCCAAAAAAGCTCAGAAGGCAAAAAGGCCGGTGAGACGCCGTCGTCAATGCCAACCAGAAAAGAGCCCCAACCAAAAGAAGGGGGTACACGGCCGGTTATACGCCGTCGCCGTAAGTACCCCCACAACCAACAACCCAACCAAACCCCACAGAGAAGACTGAAGGAAGGGAGGTACACGGCCGGTTATACGCCGTCGCCGTAAGCACCACTCTGCCTTAAACCAAGCCAAAAGGTTCCACCCAACTAAACGTCACAGAGGAGTAAGCAACAAGGGTAGCTACAGGCCGAATATATGCCGTCGCCGCAAACCGCCCCCCCCTCTACCTACCAAAAGCTCTGATCTCTGCCAAGACCTCTGAGCTCAGATCTGACCAATGAGTATCTGGACTCTGCTCAGGCATTGGGACACTGCTCTGGCATTTGAGCAGCTCTGCTCTAAACTCTTCAATTAACTTCGTGTTCTTCATTTTGGCATCAGCGCTGACCAATGCGCTGCGCATCTCTGGTCTCTGTTCTAACACCCGAGCTACTCTGCTCTGTCCGTTGTGCTGCTCTGCCATAGACTCTGCTCTGACCTCTTGGGTGTTCTGCTCTGGTCTCTACTTAGACGTGGCTCCGGTCTCTGCTCTGACATTTTGTGCTGCTCTGACATAGTCTCTGTTCTGTCTGTGTGAGCTACTCTGCTCCATTCTCTGCTCAGCCCTCTGCTCTGATCGTTTGTGCTGCTCTGCCATGGTCTCTGCTCTGCCCGTATGAGCTGCTCTATTCCAGTCTCGGCTCTGCCGCTGAGCTGCTCTGCTATGCCGCTTAGCTGCTCTTCTCTGCCCTCTAAACTGCTCTGCCTTAGTCGCTGCTCTGTCCTCAGAGTAGTTAAGCTCTGGCCTCTGCCCATTGAAAAGTTCTGCTCTAGTCTCATAACTTAACACGAACAGTGCTATGCGTAGACATGTCAAGAGACACCGCATGTTTAATCTCATCCAAGGCATAAGGCCACCAACCTTCGTTACGATCCAAGTTGGCCATCAAATCAGCCGACTTGTTGCCTTCCCGATAAATATGTGAGACTTGAAATTGAAAGTCTTCAAGAAGCCTTAAAGAATTCTTCCAGGCCGCCAGAAAGTGCCAAGGCACATCGACCGACCGAGTCTGAAGAAGACGCACAATATAAGTCGAATCAGCTTCGAGCCAGAGATGCCGCCAACCGCGATGGTGAGCTATATCAATAGCATGGACAACAGCGAGGAGTTCAGCCTCAAAAGCAAACCCATTGGCCCCTTTAAAGTGGAAACAACCTCGAACCCAGCCCCTTTATGCTTGTATACAATGATTCCTGTGTTCACTGTTTTATCTCCTATCTGATTGTGTTCATGATTGCATATGTATGTTCTTTATCTCTATATAAGTAGATTATATGGTGTGTTGTAGATCACAGAAGACCGTACAATTGGAATAACCTTAAGAGATATAATATATAATCACAGCCGAAATAACTCTAGGACAAGTTATTGGTTTAAGCTGCGGTATAGATGGAAGTAGTTTGTCTTGACTACTTATCTATACTGGTACGTCATAACGTATTGATAGGACCACAGTGAGATGTATTCTTCTATCTGACTTAAGTGAAGAATCAAGATCTCGGTAACTTATATGATCTTAATACTAATAAGATTTCAGATATATATGTTGATTCGTTTATCACTTTGATTTACTATGAGTGAGAGTTATATAGTAACTTGAGTACTCCGTATCTTGGGTGATAGCGGTTAATATATGATATTTGAATATCTGTATTAGTACTCGTATCCGATAGAGGTTAATGACATCCCCTTAAGGAGCTCAATAATGTTTATTGCGTTAAACCCTGCAGGTTGATTAAGTTCAGGCGTAATAATAAGTTTTGAGTGGTACTGCTTAATGATTACAAAGAGATTAATTAATTTAAGCTGTCAGAGCTCTAATTAATTAATGGATGTCGGATATTTTAAATACGAGGATTTAATAAGTCTAAATACAAGCCCCGACTCAAATGCTGGCAATAAAGGGGTAAGTCAATATCGGTTCTCTATTGGAATGAACTGATATTTATAAATTAATTATGGTCTGGGCTGACCATAGATAAATTAATTTATTTGAGGCCCATCGTTATTCCTTGTATCTGGTCCCTGGACTGGCCCAATGTCTCCTAGCCCAAGAAGGGCTAGAAATCGCCTATACCCTAAAACTGGCGCCCCCCTCTCTGTGTTTTTATTATAAAATACAGTTGTCAGGTCTCAGGAAACACACACTGATAATTATTAGGGTTTTTGAGAGCTAAGGAGGCGCAGGAAACGTGTAGGGTGATTTCTATCTTGGGACTTTCATAGCTCGTTGTCCATCCAACGGTGAAAGCTGAGCGGGATACAGTCAAGAAGATCAGAACTGGAGTCTTTCGACACGATCATCAACGACATCTGCATCCGCTTCACAAGTAAGTAATTCTTAACACCTATGTGCAGCTGTTAAATTCATAGGAGCATGTTTAAGATTAATCGTTGTATGATAAATTAATAATAACCAAGAAACGATCATCGGGCAAAGCGGAACGTTAATTTAATTTAATATTCCTTCAATTGGTATCAGAGCCCAGGATTAATTTCTTGGCTCTATTATTAATTTATGTACGTTTAATAATGTGCGTTGTTTTTACTGCTGTTGTTCTTTGTGGTCTGTTGATTCATGGGATACGTCGTTTTGACGTTGTAATCATTTTTCACCGCGAGAAAATCAGTGGTTAGATTAGGATTTCAAATTGTATTTGTTTTTCCTTTGTAATCTGTAAAAACTGAGGAGCGAGACGAGGACGACGACGAATCAACAACGAAAGAACGGTGTTTGGAGTTGGAGTACCGGAGGCGTGCCGGGTGCGGAGCGAGCAAGGCTGCCGGCGCCGAGGGCAGCGCGCGCACGAGCGCTTGCGGGCTGTGCGCCGTGCGCCTGGTCAAGCGTCGTGCGCCCTGCTGCTGCTGCTGGTGCGGGTCAGGCTGGCGAGAAGGAGGCGGCCGGCAGGGGCTGTGCGCGCCCGGGGCAGCGCCTGCGCGCTGTGCGCCCAGCGGGCGACGCGCTGCCGCTGCTGTCCTGCCGCGCCGGGGCCTGCTGCTGCTGCTGATGCTGCGCCCGCGCTGGGGCCTGCTGCACGCCGAGGCTGGGAGGCTGCTGCTGCCGGAAGGCTGTTGCTGCTGGGAGGCGACTGCTGCCGAGCTCTCGCCGGGCTGTCGAGAAGATGGCGGCGGCAGCTAGGGTTTCCAAACCCTAGCTACGTGTTTCAAACCCTAGGTGGCCCAAACCCTAATTCCAACAACGGGCCTAAAATGTTCGGGCCAAGTTTTAGTTTTTGGGTTTTCTTTTTTTTATTTTATTTAAAAAAAATAGAATAGATGTTGGGATTCCACGAATGGGTCACGAAGAACTTTATTGTTTTGATTATGTTCTTTGCATGTCGTGGTGTTAATCCCTTATGCTCTTTACCTGCTTTTGTTCGTCTCTACTTGTTAATATGCTTTATTAACTGTGCTTAGATAAGCATGATAGTAGGTTTATCATTTTCTTAAGTATGTTTTAGAATTATGCGAGCATGTTTTACATGTTGCGTTCTAGAAGAGCATGTTTAGGATTATGTGCTTGAGCATGAACAAACCTTTTGAAATTAAAAAGACTAAGCAGTTTTTAATAATTTTAAACAATTAAAATTATTTATAGACCTCCACATGCGGTCTCTAGACAAAATGATTGACAATATGTGTAAACGTCCACCCAACGTGGCTTACTTCATATTTGTTCTTTCATAAGTTTGTCAGATGAGGTTTCTATAAAAATATTTAAACCATTAAAGTAGTGGGAGTTATGCAGTAAACTTTTACCCAACGCGGCTTACTTGTGTAATTTTCACAAGTACTTTGGATAATGGAATTAAATAAGATAACCAAGAAAATTAAATTGAAAGCGGCATGGTCCGAGTGAGTATGTCAATTTCGAGAATTTAATTTTCAAGGTTAAAATGTGGTCATTGCTTAGATATCATATCAAGTACAATGTACAACTCCCAAAGGAGTCCCTTCTTGATGATGATATGGTCTAGTTAAGGTGCCAACTGTTAATTTCTTTTGTCAAAAGGTTAAGTTGACATGGCAATTAAATGACTAGGTGAATAGTCTGGTTGAGGAGTTCGTGTGTAAACGTCCACCCAACATGGCTTGCACATGGGATTCCTTGAGCCGTTGGAGGTTTCATTAATATTGTTTTATCAAAAGGTTACAATATTATTGTTACGAACTATGTGCTTCATGTTCTTACATGTTTAAATTGTTTACTTTCAGATATGTCTATGTCTCCGATCATTAGTATTCTAGCAAACAATCCTCTCACCGGTCCTAACTATACCGAATGGAAACGCCACATAATGTATATTCTTGACACTGACGAGCACAGTTTTGTGCTTACTACTCCACGTCCCGCGCCCTTAACTGATCAGTCGACTGATGTGGAACGTGAGGCGCATAAGAGGTGGCACAAATCGAATAATATGGCCAAGTGCTATATCATGATGACTAGGTCGCAAACTTTGCAACTCCAGCATCAGGTCATGGATGACGCGGCTGGCATCATGTTAAATCTCTCTGAGGTTTATGGGGAGTCCGAAAGATCTGTCCGCTTTAACATAATGAGAGAAATCTTAGCATGTAAGATGAGCGATGGCAGTTCTGTGCACGATCATGTCATGCATATGATAAATTTGTTTGACAGGCTTGATCTGCTAGGAGGGGGTATCGAAGGCGAAGCCAAGGTCGATATCATCCTCAACACTCTCCCCAAATCCTATGAGAACTTTCGTCTCAATGTCGTTATGAGCAAGGCCAACTATACTCTTAACGAGTTGTTGAATGCTCTAGTTACGGCGGAGGGAGTCATGGGCACGCGGAAAGAGAAAGAGGTTCTTGTCGCTGCCAAGGGATCTGCTTCTTCGTCGAAAGGCGGGAAAAAGAAGTGGAAAGGTCCAAAGGGCAAGAATGACAAAGAAGCTAGTGGGAGTGTCAAAGCCAAAGTAGACGGCCCTACCTGCGGCGTGAAGAAGCCGACAGCAAAGGGAAAGTGCTTCAAGTGCGGCAAGACTGGGCATTGGAAGAAAGATTGTCCGATGCTCAAGGCAAAGGGACAAGGTACGTCACAAGTTCTAGTAACTGAGACATGTTTAGCTTCGTTTTCTACTCATTCATGGGTAGTGGATACGGGGGCAACTGACCATGTTTGTTACACCTTGCAGGGCTTCAAGCCGACAAGGCAGCTGGAAAGTGACGAGATCACCATCTCCATGGGCAATGCGTTGAAGGTCGCAGCTTTTGCTATTGGAGATTTATCTTTATGTTTTGGTGATGACATTTTAGTTTTGAGAGATATTTTATATGTGCCGGAGTTTCGGCTGAACATAATTTCTGTTTCAAAATTGTTTTTGGATGGATATTCTGTTACTTTTGATAGAGGTGTCTCTATCATGAAAAATAACATGACTATTTGTTCTGGAATTTTGAATAACTCTCTCTATACTATTACATGTCCAATTAAAAATTATGTCCATGTTGCATCTACATCACAAATCTGTCCTAATCCGAATAAGAGGAAATATTTTTCTCATGAACAATATACGCATGCGTGGCACCTAAGGTTAGGCCACATCAATCTAAATAGGATCCAAAGGCTCGTTACAAATGGAATCTTGAAAGACTTTCAAGCTGTTCCATTTAGAACCTGCGAATCCTGTATAGAAGGAAAGATGACGGCAAGACCTTTTAAGGCCAAGGGGAATAGGGCCTCGCATGTGTTAGAATTGATTCACTCTGACTTGTGTGGACCGATGTCCACAAAAGCTCGTGGAGGGTATGAGTATTTCGTCACTTTCATTGACGATTATTCAAGATATGGGTACATTTACCTACTTCAACGCAAGTCTGAATGCTTTGAGAAATTCAAAGAATTCAAGGAAGAAGTGGAGAAGAGAACGGGTAAATCTATCAAGTCATTGCAGTCTGATCGCGGTGGCGAATACCTCGGAAATGATTTCTTGCAATACTTGTCAGATTTTGGGATTACATCCCAATTGACTGCACCGGGTACTCCCCATCAGAATGGTGTAGCAGAGAGAAGAAACAGAACTCTTATGGAAATGGTACGATCAATGATGAGTTATGCATCATTGCCTATTTCGTTTTGGGGATATGCCTTGGAAACAGTGGTCTATTTGCTAAATCGGGTACCGTCCAAATCGGTTCCTAAAACTCCTATCGAGTTATGGTCAGGGCGTCAGCCTAGCTTGAACCATATAAAGGTATGGGGTTGTCCTGCATACGTGCTAGACAAGGGAGCGAAGAAATTGGAGCCTAGATGCGAGTTAATGCTGTTTATAGGATACCCTAAGGAAATGAGAGGTGGTTATTTTTATAATCCTAAGGATCAGAAAGTGGTTGTTAGCACCAACGCACGATTCTTGGAACAGGATTATATAAATGAACACAAGTCAAAGTCCGAAATTGTCCTTCAAAAAATCGAAGGCAATGGACAGGCGATTCCATCACCCCAGCCAAGTGTGCAAGTGAATGCACCGCAGGATACTGCACAAACCATTGTCACAGTTGTACCACCACCGCTTCGTCGTAGTGGGAGGGTTGTAGTTCAACCCGATCGATTTATGTTCTTGGGAGAGTCTTCGGATCTTCTTCCTGTTGATGAACAAAAGGATATCGACCCTGATAACTTTAGACAAGCGATGAAAGATACAGATGCAGATTCTTGGTACGACGCCATGGTTTCTGAAATAGAATCCATGACTGCTATGGATGTATACGAGAAAACTGAACTACCTGATGGCTTCGAAGCTATAGGTAGTAGGTGGGTATACAAGAGAAAGTGAGATTCGGATGGCGAAGTCGCAGCTTTTAAAGCTAGACTGGTGGCGAAAGGATATACCCAGGAACAGGGTATAGATTATGATGAAACCTTTTCGCCGGTTGCCATGCTTAAATCTATCCGAATACTCCTTGCCATAGCAGCCCACATGAACCTTAAGGTTTGGCAAATGGATGTCAAAACCGCTTTTCTAAACGGTTTTCTTGAAGAAGGAAGGGACATCTATATGCAGCAACCCGAAGGGTTTGTGAAAAAGGGCGAAGAGCATCTTGTTTGGAAGCTGAAGAAGTCCATTTATGGACTTAAGCAAGCTTCGAGGTCATGGAACAAGCTTTTTGACGAGGTCATTAAATCCTATGGATTTACTCGTTGTGAAAACGAAAGTTGCGTGTACCGTTTAGATGCCAATGGCGACGTGGTTTTCCTTGCACTTTATGTAGATGATATCCTCCTCATTGGCAACAATGTTGAGCTATTATCGGACATAAAGAAATGGTTATCCGAACAGTTTCAAATGAAGGACTTAGGAGATGCAGCGTACATCCTGGGGATCAAGGTTGTTCGTGTTCGCCAGAAAAGGATGTTGAGCTTATCTCAAGCGTCCTACATTGATACTGTGATTGCTCGTTTTAGCATGCAAACTGCCAAGAAAGGCTTGCTACCTTTCAAACATGGCATTCCTCTGTCTAAGGACATGTGTCCTAAGACGCCCAGTGAGGTTGAAGAAATGAGGAAGGTACCTTATGCTTCCGCCGTAGGTAGCCTCATGTATGCAATGCTTTGCACGAGACCTGATATTTGCTATGTCGTTGGCATGGTTGCAAGATATCAGTCGAACCCTGGACCAGGACACTGGAGTGCGGTAAAGCATATTCTCAAGTACCTCAAGAGGACTCGAGATTATAGGCTAGTTTACCAATCAGACAGTCTATCTCCTTTGGGTTACACCGATTCGGATTTCCAGGCTGACCAGGATGAGAAGAGATCTACCTCTGGCTATGTGTTTACCTTGGGAGGTGGAGCCGTATCATGGCGGAGTGCAAAGTAGAAATGTATTGCAGACTCCACCATGGAAGCCGAATATGTAGCTGCTTCTGAAGCTGCTAAGGAGGCTGTATGGTTCCGGAACTACCTCTTGGATCTAGGAGTGGTGCCTAATTTGCCTAAGAGTATCATAATTTATTGTGATAACTCGGCTGCAGTGGCAAATTCTAAGAAACCCAGGAGCCACAAGGCGACCAAACACATAGAGAGAAAGTACCATATCATACGAGAAATCGTAAGCAGATGAGATGTGCTAGTTGAGAAGATTGATACATTGGAGAACTTAGCTGACCCTTTCACGAAGAGCTTGCCGCAAAAGGCCTACGAGAAGCATGCTCGAGGGATGGGATTGCGTGATGCCACCCACTTAGAGAAAAACTTTCAGTATAAGTGGGAGAAGAAGTGAAGTGTTTGTTGTAATAGCTAGTATTTAGACACATTGTATACTAAAAGTTTTGCTTTAGTATAAGTGGGAGATTGTTGGATTTGTATACTGAAAGCAAGAACGTTTTATGCTTGTATACAATGATTCTAGTGTTCACTATTTTATCTCCTATCTGATTGTGTTCATGATTGCATATGTATGTTCTTTATGTCTATATAAGTAGATTATATGGTGTGTTGTAGATCACAGAAGACCGTATAATTGGAATAACCTTAAGAGATATAATATATAATCACAGCCGAAATAACTCTAGGACAAGTTATTGGTTTAAGCTGCGGTGTAGATGGAAGTAGTTTGTCTTGACTACTTATCTATACTGGTACGTCATAACGTATTGATAGGACCACAGTGAGATGTATTCTTCTATCTGACTTAAGTGAAGAATCAAGATCTCGGTAACTTATATGATCTTAATACTAATAAGATTTCAGATATATATGTTGATTCGTTTATTACTTTGATTTACTATGAGTGAGAGTTATATAGTAACTTGAGTACTCCGTATCTTGGGTGATAGCGGTTAATATATGATATTTGATTATCTGTATTAGTACTCGTATCCGATAGAGGTTAATGACATCCCCTTAAGGAGCTCAATAATGTTTATTGCGTTAAACCCTGCTGGTTGATTAAGTTCAGGCGCAATAATAAGTTTTGAGTGGTACTGCTTAAGGATTACAAAGAGATTAATTAATTTAAGCTGTCAGAGCTCTAATTAATTAATGAATGTCGGATATTTTAAATACGAGGATTTAATAAGTCTAAATACAAGCCCTGACTCAAATGCCGGCAATAAAGGGGTAAGTCAATATCGGTTCTCTATTGGAATGAACTGATATTTATAAATTAATTATGGTCTGGGCTGACCATAGATAAATTAATTTATTTAAGGCCCATCTTTATTCCTTGTATCTGGTCCCTGGACTGGCCCAATGTCTCCTAGCCCAAGAAGGGCTAGAAATCGCCTATACCCTAAAACTGGCGCCCCCCTCTCTGTGTTTTTATTATAAAATACAGCTGTCAGCTCTCAGGAAACACACACTGATAATTATTAGGGTTTTTGAGAGCTAGGGAGGCACAGGAAACGTGTAGGGAGATTTCTAGCTTGGGACTTTCATAGCTCGTTGTCCATCCAACGGTGAAAGCTGAGCGGGATACAGTCGAGAAGATCAGAACTGGAGTCTTTCGACACGATCATCAACGACATCTGCATCCGCTTCACAAGTAAGTAATTCCTAACACCTATGTGCAGCTGTTAAATTCATAGGAGCATGTTTAAGATTAATCGTTGTATGATAAATTAATAATAACCAAGAAACGATCATCGGGCAAAGCGGAACGTTAATTCAATTTAATATTCCTTCACCCCGCCCGCAGCGATAATGCCCAAGGCACCCATCGCCGAGCCATCAGTGTTTACTTTAATCCAGCTGCCCACCGGTGGCAACCAATGAACTTCAATCATCATCGGGGGTGGCCGAGCCCGAGTCGCCACCCCAATGCGACGAAGAATAAGGTAGTCATTCCAAGAGTTATTGGAATAACCAAGACGAGAAAACTGAGAATCCATCTCTTTGAAAGTGACTTTAAGGAAACTCAAAATCATCCTCAGATGAAACTCCTTTTCATTGAAGGTTGCTTGATTGCGGCAGTCCCAAATTTTTCAAACCATATTAATAACCGCTGCTTTCCAAAAAGCCGATACCAAGGGACTAAACTCCACATTCCACGAGGAAACTAAAAAGTTGTGAATATCCGAACACTTCTCCAAATCTTGTTTATCAAACCAAGTCAAAATCTCCATCCAAGACGAATGAATAACAGATCGAGCAATCCCAAAACAGGTGCGTCAAATTCTCCTCAGCCTTACCGCATAAAATACAATGATTCGGGCCCTGAATCTCCCTTCTACCAAGGCTATCCAACGTTGGCATTTTGGAGTGAATAATTCTCCAACAAATCAAAGATCTGCGATCTAGAATGAATCGCTCCCAAAGCCACGACCCCCAACAAACTTTGGGAAAAGACTGACTAATCTCAGCATAGGCTAAGGCCGAGGTGACCTTGCCCGTAGCCGAAGGCTTCCAATATCGTGCGTCTTCATCCTTACCAATCGGGAGGAGAAGCATGTCCACCACCACAACGGGGAACCGAACCACAAAGTCTTCCGTGAAATGCCATATTCCATCAAAGTAGTAATCATCAACATAAAAAATTAATATTATCGTAATAAAAAAAAAGAAAATACGAGTATGAAAAATAACAATCAAAGATACAATAAAATCAATATTAAATCAAATAATCAATATTAATAAAATTAATATTTGAAAATTAATTTTGTGATTTTAAATTAATAAAATTATTAATATTTTGAAAATAATGAATATAATAATTTATGATAATAAATCTAATAAATTTAATAATTAAATAAAATAATCAATATTGTTAAAATTAATATTTGAAAAATAAATTTAATAAAATTATTAATATTTTGAAAATAATGAATCTAATAATTTAGTAAATCTAATAATTTATTATAATAAATCTAATAGTTTATTATGAAAATATATTAAATCAAATAATCAATATTAATAAATTAATATTTAAAAAATAATTTTATTATATTAAAATAATAAAATTATTAATATTTTGAAAATAATGAAAATAATTTAGTAAATCTAATAAGTCTAATAATTTATTATAATAAATCTAATAATTTATTATTATTTGCAAATAATATCATATTTTTATTAATAATCAATATTATCAAATTTTTTTAGAATAATATTATGAAAATAACAATCATTTTTAAAATATTCCCTGTAATTTAAAAATAAGAATTAAATAGAAAATTAATTAAAAATAATTAAATATTTAAATATATATAATCAAAAATAAAAAATAAAAAAAAATAAAAACAAATTTAAAATTTTTAAAAATTGAAAAAATAATATTAACGATCGATTATTCGGTCATTAATAAATAATTAAAAAAAATAATTTTTTTTAAAAACTAAAAAAATAAAAAAATTAACGACCGAATTTTCGGTCGTTAAAATATAAAAAAAAATAAAAATATATAAAAAATAATAATTTTAAGGACCGAAAATTCGGTTGTTAAAAAAAATGAAATATTAAAATATTAAAAAATAATTAGCGACCAAATTTTCGGTCGTTAAAAAATTAAAAAAAAATAAAAATAAAAAAATCAATCGTGAAACGGTCGTAAATCGGTCGTTAAGGCCACAAAATTAACGACCGAATTTTTCGATCATTAAACGCGTGTTTTCTTGTAGTGGTTGAAACTTTTTTGAGCTATAAATTTTCAGCCCTAACTTTATAGAATTGTCAGTCTATTCGAGCTAATTTTTAAATTTCGAGTTAGATTGACATCCCTACTTGTATTTCAAGGTTGTTAGATGTCTATGAAAGGAGCTATGTCTCACACTTGAAGGCAGAGAGCAAATAAAGCAAAGTTAGCTATATAATAGAGTTTGTCGTCGCTGAAAATATTGTTTCAACATTCTGCTAACATCTCATATTTTTGTACAACAAAATATTTTATTCCTTCTACTGTAAATTTGAGAGATTTTGTGAGAGTGTGATCTTTTCATATTTGTTCTTTTGAAGCAAAAAATATTCCCTTTGTGTGAATAGTTTGTAACAAAAAGTATGTAGCTAGAGGGGTTGGACTATAATAAAAACTTAATTTTGCGTAAATAATACGAACTTTGATCTTAATTTATAAAGTAACTGCATTATTTGAGATATTCAAATAATTTCGCCCCCTATAAAATTAAGAAGTGATCTTGCTTACAACTGGATCGACCCGCATCCTAACCCAAATTGTGTAAATGACACTATTATGTTATACAAATGACACTGCGTATAAATGACACTATAACATTGTAAATGATACTGTGTATAATTGACATTATTCAGAAATATAAATGACACTTCATGTAATTGACACTGTAAAATTGTAAATGACACTATAATATTTTAAATAACACTATAAGATTGAAAATGACACTAATATTTTAAAATGTTAAAATGTCATTTATATAACCGAACAATGTCAATTATAGGCAGTGTCATTTGTATAACCGAACAATGTTAATATTTTAAAATGTTAAAGCGCCATTTATATAACCAAACAATGTCAATTATAGGCAGTGTCATTTGTATAACCGAATAGTGTCATTTACACGATTTGGGTCAGAATACGGGTTTGAATCAAGATCCGGGTCAACTTGATTGTACGGTACATCTGGTTGTACCCAAATTTTTGTGTAAAATTGATGAACCCAAAACCACGAAAGTACAATTACTTTATAAGTTAAACTGTTCGTAATTTTTACGAAAAATAAAATTTTATTTGACCCTAATTCTAGCTAGAGAATATACATATAAATAATGATGGAACTAGCTGTCTTTTGACAGCAAACAAATTATCTCAACCAAGAAATCACCTTGTCCCGTAGTTCTTCAAAGCGATTGCCCGCTTCAGAAGCAGTATCGTTTGTCTGTGGAATATCATGCAAACATATATATATATATATATATAGGGGTGGGCTACCGTGAGAGCACATCTTAAAATAAGAAATAAGAGCAATTTTTAATGGATGAATTTTATGTAGAACACGTATGAATTCGTTGTATAAATATATGAATTGTGAAAAATAATTTTTTGCTACCTTTGAGATTCGAACTCAGGACCATAAATCCATCCAACAGGATTACGAATCAACCATAGATCTTGATGATCTAAGGGCTGAAAATGATTCTTATTTTATATCTTACAAAATGCTCTTATTTTAGCCCTTCCATATATATATATGAATGAGTATACTGAGAGCTTGGCTCTAATCATAAATTTCAGGGTAAAATGTGAAGTGCAGTAATTATTTGAGGTAGCTAGATTTAGTCCCACAATTTAGGGGTATATATGATAACAGCTGCAGTCCCAAAAACTTAAAAATTGTGCAGTTAAATGTTTGAGAACTTCTAATAAAACGTATGGTTGTGATTCAATTTATAAGTTTCAACTACTTTTTGTGCGGATGTGTTGTTCTGGTGGTAAAATGGTTAAAGTCGGATGTGTAATGTTTGAATCCAAAGATTTAGGGTTTGAATCAACTTTTTCAACTATTCCTGTTTTATAGAAAAATCACGAAAATTAATGTAGCTCAGCAACCACTTTATCGTAAGTTCTTTTGAGGATGGAATCAAATAGTGAAAATACACTTGTTTAGCTCCATAAATTAATTTAGTGTTAGTTTTGGGATTTAGTGATAGTTTTTGTCCCAAGTTCTATTAGTACACTATTCAATTAAACCTATTAATTTAGTGACTATATGACAGCGTAAGTGAGTTTCAGTGTTGGAGGCAGTCGGAAATATTATTGCATAAAAAACCCTAATTATTACTTTCCAGTTTCCACTAAAAATCAAAATTTTAAAAAATTATATACCCTAACTTTGGAATAACAAACCTTAATATATATTCAAATATTAAATAAAAAATTAGAAAATAATTATAAACTCAATTAGTGATCGAGTCTTAGTTAATTTTCTTGAAATTAATTATACTAAATGATAAAAAAAATGAGAGGCAGAGTGAGAACATACACGACACGATGATGATCATATATAAAATGAAGATGTGTGGTTACCTGGATGTGCAAATGGTGGCAAATTCTGGTGTGAGAAATGTCAAGTGCAGAAGCACTGTTGATGCAGATACCCTCATCTTCAAGTCTTTGCAACAAATGGGTGAGTTGTGAATGCTGTTGATGTTGTCTGGCCACACAAACTTGAAAAATTGCTTCTTGTTGATTAACTTGGCTCATACAAACACTGGCATTCATCTCCTTGGCGTTAACGTTGCTTCTCAGTATTTCTATCTCTTTCTCCAGCTCCGGAATGTATTTCACCACTCTATCTACTATTGCGGGTGCGCTCCACTTCTTCTGCACGTTGCCGTACGTCTTGTTTTCTTACTTATATAGTTTTTATGTTAAATGAGTTTGTACTGAAACTAAACCATAAGTGGTCGTTTACTTTGTAAGATTAGCCTTAAATAGATAAAAAAAAAAATAATAGTAAGATTTTAATCTCTTACTTATTTACTTTGATGGACTGAAACTTGGAGATATCCAAGGCCCTTAATTATTTCTATCAGTTTTTCTTTATTCTTGGTGGAATTTGAGAAATCATACTCTTTAGTATAAAAATACTAAATCATGCATCTTATCAATCATTCAAAATAAATGTCCCCTAAAAGATTCGATCAACTAAAATCCTCTCTTAATTACATACAAACTACAAATCTCTTACACTTAACCTATAAAATAACTGCACTTTACCTATAAAGTATCTGCACTTTAGTAGTCTTGGGTTTGAATTCCAAAGAAACTACAATTACATGACAATTTATTACCATGAAAATGCAGTTAGTTTATATGCAATATTTCTATCGATTAAGTGCAAAGTTGTTAGTTTTTATATTAAATGAGTTCATATATAGAGGTAGAAAATATTATGTGGTATGTGAAAACTCAATCTCAAGCATTAATCACCGTATAATTTAGGGCTACCTATCATAAATAGAATACGTTATTGCATGTATAAAATGAATGCATTTGAATTGATAAATGTCACCTTTGATCTTGTGGAATCAGGAAGCAGTGCTCTGAGAGCAAGGTAAGATGCATTAAGCTTCATTCTTCGAATCCTCTCCTTTGCGTTGTGGTCCAGCTTCTTCACACCTTCTTCTGCACTCTCATCAATTCCACTGCTAAATCTCTTTCTACATTTTGAGTTGCTTTTCGCCTTCTTCAAATTCTTCTTTTCTTGTGTTGCTGCTGAGCCTGAGCCACTTCTACTAGAAATTGCATTATTGTTTGCCTGAGATGGGCCCACACCAGATTCTAGTATCCATGAATCATCCAGATGCCTCCACTCCTCCATAATGTTTCCGATTTAATTTATCACCCAAAAATCACTCTAGGGTTCCTGAGAGAATGTGAATAAGAAAACACATATAAAAACAATAGTTTATATATTGTACGTCTTGATTATTTTCCACTTTACTTCAACTCTTCAGATCTGGACATGGCAGGCATTTAGAAGCGGGACGGAAAAAAATATCTGGTGGAAGTTATGTTTTTTATTTCTTCGACAATATATATTTCAAAGTAAATTGGTTCATTGATGATGAGGGCTTTTAAATAAATTTGATAATTAAGAGAGAAAAAAGAGAAAAATTTAAAAGTTGGGTTGGCCCTCCTCACCCCATGTGTTGATTATTATCGGATCTCAGTGTTTCTCCGATGCAGTAGACTTCCTCTGAGTAAGAGGGGGGGCAAAAAAAAAAAGAAGTAAAAGAAAATAAATTAAAAAACCCTAATTGAACCCTGCTATATATCTGAAGCTGCTATATATATGTTCCTCACAACTTGATTCATCTTCAACTGTGTTGAGGAATTTCTCTAGAGTCGGATATTTATTTTTTCCTTTTTGTTATGATCGATGACATATCTAAGAAAACAAACACCGTTCAACAAGCATATACATATATATATACGTGTGTGTATGTATAGGTTTATAAAGGGAAAACAAGATATATAACTAACCTCAAAAAAACTAATAAAGCTGGAGGGCTTATGATAAATGAAGACAGGAAAATGCTGATAAACGTGAAAGGAGGTCTAAATGGATGGAGGATGATGCACACAGTCTAGAGAAGATGAGAGAGGAGAGAAGAGATGTCCAAATCAAAAAATCATACTTCCCTTTCATCTCTCTGTTTATGTATGCTTTTTTTTTCTTACAAAAATTATGAAATTAAATATAAAAGTCAATTGGGAAGAGGATAATTAGTAGAAATTAGAAATTTAATCTTATGATGTCGACATGTTGCCTCTTAGTACATGAATAAAAAATGTATATCGCGTCATTACCTTTGTTCATATTTTAATTTGTTTATGTTAATAGTTCAGTACAACACATTACAAAAGCTAGTACAATACCATATATGTTGAAGTACAAGCCTTTCGGCTGTTGCCCTAGGAATTTATTATTATTATTATTATTATTATTATTATTACTATTATTATCTCCCTCATATATGAAACGCCCTACTTTTTAATTTTGGCTGTTTCATTCAACATGTCTCGTCTCATTTTGAGATATTCTTAATATAATTCATAAATTACATATGTTTTCACAAAAAAAAATACAATTGTTTTCTTATTTGATTTGATAGAAGTACATCAAAAGTCATTTTCTCTTTTCAACTTAATTTATTATAAACAGTAAATAGAAATAAATTAACATAATATATATAGTACATAATTAGATGTTTTAGTTATTTTTTATTATACACAATTAATAAATAGGGTTAATTGCCCATAAAATACTGAACTTTCATCCAATTCTGATTTTGCACACAAACTTTGAATTGTGGCATGATTAATTAAATGAGATTTTATTAAAAAAGATAAGAAAAGAAAACAGACCTAAAACCCTTGAGAACACAGAGGAGTAAACTAAGGGCCGAGCCTCATTAAAACCCTTTTAAGGCAAACCCAAACGGGAAAATCCTTAAAAGGGAAAAAGAGTGCTCGTCTAACAGAGACTGTGAGGGAGCGGAAAAGAGACAGCTTCAGAAGTTCCAGCCTAACCATCACCCCTAAGCCGCTCAGCTCCCAAACGCAGCGAAAGCAAACAAAAAAACCGAAACAAAAAACAGAGAACCACCCAAAACCCAGCAGAACGTACCAGCCGTTCTATATGCCTAACGAACTCGGACTCAGATCACGTCAACCCCAGCCGAGAACACCTGCGCTCATGCCCATGCTCGAACTCCCCTTGCAGCAAGGAAGTCCAAATTCTGGCCAAATACCGAGTTAATATATAATATGGTGTTCTAATTTTGACGTGGCGTATTTATTCTTGCGTGACAATTAATTGGAAAAATAATTATTTTTATTTAATTTCTTATCAATAAAAAAAGAACACAACGTAGATAACTCAAATTGTCAATAATTTAATATATTAAATCAAATAATAGTAGTTTTTTTAGTTTAATTAATTAATTGAATAAATTCAATAATAGTAAGGGAATTCTTCGAATTTAGTGTGTCAGCCAAAAAATATTTTAATTATCAATAACTTAATATATAAAAAAAATTATTTAGCTAAGTAATAAAGTTTATTAAATTTTCATTATCTAAAGATTAATTTTTTATAAACTATATATATTTATACTATTTGAATGACTTCTATTTTATATATTGGAGTACTCAGTTGTGTAATAGTGAATTAGAAAAAAATTGATTTAAACTTGAGAATTAAAAAAAAAATACTATTATTTGATTTGATATATTAAGTTATTGACAATTCTGGTTATTTACTTTGTGTTCTTTTTTTATTAATAAGAAATTAGCAATAAATACGCCACGTCAAATATTGGCACGTCATACTGGCCTGATATTTGACGGGAATTTGAATTAGTAACAAAAACAGATAAAATCTAAAGTTTAGTAATTTTCACGCTACAGTTCAAAGTTTGTGTGCAAAATCAGAATTGAACGAAAGTTCAGTATTTTATGGGCAATTAACCCTAATAAATATATATAGTACATATCTATCCTTATGTGGTAATTAAGGAAAAATTTGAGATATTTTTAAGCGGATATTTCTACACTACTCATACAAAATAGTGAAAATTAATAGTTGTTGAGTTTAAAATTATTTAAGTCCACTATCTTAGCGCGGTTTGAACAAAATGTCAATATTTTTTTAATTTGTAAAAATATGCCAATTATTTTAATTTTTTGTGTTCTTGGGCTACATTTGGGCCCAATTCGGCATTTATAGGCCACTTTTATGGGTCAAAATGTGGCTCAAAGTAGCCCGATTGGGTTCAAATGTGGCTCACGAATGCCGAAATTTAAAATAATTAGCTTATGTTTGCAAGTCCGAAAAATATTAGCCTACTTTTACAAACCGCCTTAAGATAATGGACTTAAAAAAAATTAAACTCATAGTTGTTCACAAACATAATTTTAATAAATTATAACAAAAATTAAGTGTTTTGAACGGAATCATCTCTACATTTTCTCTCTTGTATGTACAAAAAACACTGGTTCTCTCTCTTTTCCTTATTTTTGCACTCCTTCTCTCTCTGAAACCTAGTTATGCCAGATAATTAAGTAAAAAAATTGAGATATTTACAAGAGGCGAGGTTTCTACAGTACTAGCCATACAAAATAGTGAAAATTAACATTTGTCTCCAAACATAGTTTTAATAAATTATAACCAAAATTAAGTGTTTGATCCCTGCCTTTTCTCTCTTTGAGGTACAAACTGTCTTTTTTTCTTATTTTCGTACTCATTCTTTTAACCGCTACTATCTCTCTTTCTCAATTTCTCTCTCTTACGTTGCTCTCTCTCCTACGAGCCCCTCTCTGCCCAATAAGCTTCAGCACTTCAAGGAGTTGCAGATCTATGATAGTTATGAGATGCAAATTCAGATTTAAGAAGATGTAGATTGAAATGTTACGAATTCTCGTACCATTCATTCTAGGATTTGTTGTATCAAGACGTCAATTCGGCCATAAGCACCACCATTCGTGCTACGAGGGAGAAGAAAATGCTCCCATACCATCCTAGGATTTACCTCCACCGTTGAGTGACGCATTCCTATTCTTTCATCAAGTGATAAGAAAAGACCAATTCATATCGTTCATAGCAAAAAGGGTACATAAAACATAGTCTAACCGGAGAAGAATTCATCTGCGCCATTGAACCAATTCGTAATAGAATTTTAGCTAGATTTTGTGTTATTTTTTGTTAATTTGCTTATACGATCTGTAACTATATTTTTTTAAAATTGAAGAAAATGAATAAAATGTTGATTCGAATTTTGTTCATCAATTATAGTTGGATTTGTTATAACAAACTATAAGTCTATTGTTTTTTATTCCGCTATTTTTGTAGGATGAATAGTACAAAATGACATATTCGTACCATTTATCATAATGTCTTTCACACTAATTGCTTGATACGAATGAGATGAATATGTTATTTCGCATCATTGAGAAGGCAAAAAAATTTAAATATAAATACAAAATAAAAACTGTAATATAGACAATGGTTGTCTGTAAGAGAATAGACAATGGACGCCCAGCTGTTGTCTATTCTCTGATAGACAACGGTCTTCCGACTGTTGTCTATCAGAGAATAGACAACGGTTTTTCGACCGTTGTCTATGACCGCCCTTCAATAAACTATACTTTCATTTACAATAGTTGATTTCTTAATAGACAACGGTTTCTGACTGTTGTCTATTAGCATTTTTTTGTATTGCATTGCACTTTGTACCCATTCGTTCCAACACTTGGCGTAACATGCATTAATATTAAGAAACAACATATTCGAATCATTCATACCAAACACTTGGCGCGAATGAAATTGGGATGAACGGTACAAAATAGCACATTTGTACCATTCATCCCATTTTCTGCCGCGCCAAGTGTTTGGAACTAATGGTGCGAAATAGCATATTTGTACCATTCTTCCAAATCTCAAGTACTATTTTTATTGTGACAAATGTTGGGACGAATGATACGAAATACGAAATACGAAATAGCCTACTCGTGCCAACACAAGCGAGAAAGACCTTAGCATGAATAGTGCAAATAGGTAATTTCGTACTATTCGTCTCAATATTTGGCACAACAACAATTAGGATGAATGGTTCGAATACGACGTCATTTCGTATAATTCGTTCCAACACTTGTCAAGAACAGACCTTAGGACGGAATGTGCGAAATGAAATATTCGTATCATTCGTCCCATATGCTTGCGCGACATAAAATTGAAATAAACGAAATATATGACATTAATTTGAAAAATAGCACAAATTCGAAACAAAATTCTATCCATCTTCTTCAATTGATAACAAATTCGACTACAAATACAAGTACAAATCTCACAAAATAAAATAAAATCAAATCTCACAAATTTATCCGTCAGTACATGGTCGACATGTGAATTTGACATTAAAAAACAAAAAAATGACTTATCCCTCGAGAGCACGACAACAAAGTCCACCCACTTTTGTACAACTTGGTACACTTGATATTGATATGAAATGACAAATTTTATACGATTCATGATGTGCATATGCCCGAAGGATCTCTATATTCCAAGAATGGATGGTATCGATGGATAGATTTGGATCATCCATTCCTCTGGCTAACATGACAGATATTGGTCCGGATGGAACGAATTCATACAATTTCGCTCGATATTTTCTTGAATCTAGATTTGCTCATAGATCTGGAACTCTTTGAACTCATATTTCACTGAATTATGTATAAAATGAGAATGTTGATGAACACGACAAAAAATTCGAAAAAAAGACTGTCAGAGATAAAAAGAAAGAGTACGCCGTCAGTAAGAGAGAGAGAGAGAAAGAGTACGTCGACAAAAAATATTCGATCCAATCTTTGACAAGTATAAATAATCTTCTTCTCTCTTATTTTTGAAATATTTGAAAATATGCAATATATATAGTTATATTAATTCTTTTAAAAGTATTTAATGAAGAAGATAAAACTAAGGTTTTAATTCATAAAATTAGTAAATTATTTAGAGTTACAATAACTCTAACACATTTTTTACAGAAACAATACTTCTGCGTGACCATTTTGAAGAAGGAAAAACAAATTTTGGCCACTAATTTGAAAAACACAAAATCAGGCCATTTTTTTACGTTGTAGGACTTTTTTCCCTTAATTAGGGCGGACCAGATTCGGATTTGCGTGTGGGTTAGGTACACTTGGCACTATGTTGGAAATCTTATGGAATATCCTAATCC
The DNA here is from genome assembly GCF_028751815.1 of Salvia miltiorrhiza. Classification (NCBI taxonomy): domain Eukaryota; kingdom Viridiplantae; phylum Streptophyta; class Magnoliopsida; order Lamiales; family Lamiaceae; genus Salvia; species Salvia miltiorrhiza. Next base: position 20,079,103 of record NC_080390.1, on the reverse strand, counting down.
TTGTTTTGATGATACCAAAATTCATAGGTCTTAATTGTAATAGACTAGAACAGTTTTAAACTCAAGTGTTAGAGTTCGTTTCTAGTTTAGTATGCGGTTCGGAAGACTGAAGACTAAAGACTGAAGACTGAAGGACGAAGGACTGAAGACTGAAGACTGAAGATACCAACTGAAGTATCAGTTGAAGAATCAGTTTGGAACTGATTACTTAATGCGTGCCACAGACTGATACTAAAGTCAAGTATCAGTTGATCATTCTTCCTCGGACTGATCTTCCAACGTTCAAAGGAAGCCACGTACTCACAAGAGTACAGCCGCATTAAATGCAGATATCTCAGGATCTTATCTCTGCAGAGGTCATTCCTATTTGGTGGTTACTTTTTCAGAGACGTCACATCTCCTGTCCCTCAAGAGAGCCGTTTCCACCAGACAAGGAACCTCGAAGATTGAAGCCTCAGCCCAAATTCGAATTGCTCTCCAACGGAAGAAATCTTGAGAACGTTCTACACCAACGGATCTATTCAAGAGTTCTCCAACAAATAGCGCTCGAGGATCAACTTCAATCTTCACCGCTTCAACGACATAAGCTGAAGCTCTGCCAAAATTGCTACTCAGCCTAAAGCTTAACCTCCCCAAAGCTTGAATCGAAGAAGAGAATTCCAAAGCCAAAATCAGTCACTGCTGATTACATACATTCTCTTAGACCTTAGGCAAACCTCTGTTTACCCAGAAGCCATCAAACTTGCTACAAAGAACTTGTTCTTTGCAGTATAGTTGGTACTCGTTCAAACCACCTTTCCAAAAGAAAGATTTGAGTGTTTTGAGTGATTCGGAGGTCAGAAGGGTTTTCTGTCTCTAAGAGTCTTAGTGCGGGTTGTGCTAAGCAAGAGAAATCCGACGCGAGTGAAGCGTGGGTACTGAAGAAGGGTTTTCTTCAGTGGTACGGTTGTGTGCACCCGGCAAGCATACGGTTTGGTTTGCAGTGCACCTGTTAAGCACTTGCGGAGTGGATTGTTGGTCTGATCAACCGACCGTGGATGTAGGAAATGATTTTTCCGAACCACGTAAAAGCCTCTGTGTTGTTTATCGCTTTCAGTTTTACATTCCTACTTGTGTTGTTTCAATTGATAAACTGAATACTGATTAACGGCAAAGAGAAACCTAAGACCAACAACGTGCTCAACCGAGGCTATTGCGAAACTTAGTTTAATTTCCGCTGCGTATGATATCAGTCTGACTGATCTATCTTTTGATAGTCAGGAAGAGTGTTATCATCTCTGTTTTAGCAAACTCGACTGAAGCTCATAAGTGCATCAGTTAAGTTCCAGTAACTTAACTGATAACTCCTTACTGAAGAGCGTTCAGTATCAGTCGTCAACCCTGTTTGGTCAAAACTGTTTTCAGTCAACAGGTGTCTTTGTTTGCGTGTAAAGTTTCGTTTAGATCTCTATCTTGAGATCCCTCTGATTGAGGATTTTGTGAAAATAGCCCATAGGTGTATTCCCCCCCCCCCCCATACACCTATTCGAGACCCCCCAGGACCTAACACACTATTAGTGCCAAAAGTACCCAAAAAAAAAAAAAAATTCAAGTAAATTGCACGAATGGTACTAGTGACTATATTAGTGTCAATAGTGTCATATACTTGTGCTGATACATTGTCTTGTCTTATATAAATGACTACAGTTATATGACTATTTTGAACACTTTCCCCGTAGGGTTTAGATTCCTCATTCAGGGTTTAGATTCCCCTTTAGGGTTTACATTCTCCATTTAGGGTTCAGATTCCTCATTTAGGGTTTAATCATCGAATGATACTTTTGGCACTAATATTACCACTTGGGCCAAAAGTACCAATTTACATCGTTTTTTAATTTTTGTTGGTATTTTTGGCACTAATATTGTCATTTGTGCCAAAAGTACCAATTTACTTAGTTTTTTTTCCTGTTGGTACTTTTGGCACTAATAGTGTCAAGTGTACCAATTTACTTCATTTTTAAATTTTTCTCGGTATTTTTGGCACTAATATTGTCATTTGTGCCAAAAGTACCAATTTACTTAGTTTTTTTTTAGTTTTTTTTTTCTGTTGGTACATTTGGCACTAATAGTGTCAAGTGTACCTAGCCCACGCGCAAACCCGAATCTGATCCGCCCTAATTAAAGGCAAAATTGTCTTAAAACGTAAAAAATGGTCAAATTTTGTGTTTTCTAGCTGCGTGGCCTAATATTGTGTTTTAGTGTTCAAAATGGCTATTTCAAAATGGGACTCGTATTAAATTAAAGTTCTTATTGCAATATGTAATTTTAGATGCATATTACATATACTTTCATGAATGAAATAAAAAATTGGAGAGTATTATTAAATTTGAATCTCACATGTATTTTTATTTAACTATTTATTATTAATATTAAAATATTTGAGTTTATTGAGACATATAATTAAATTCGGGTTGTTATGGCGATGAATATTTAACTATTGTAACTATTATATTTATACATTCAAATGGATTTGGGTAATTAGTGAGTATGTCATATATGTTTAAGACTAATACGAATAATAAAATCACATTTTAATTGTGAGTACATTGATTTTATACGAGTGTGGATGACCAAATTACTATACTAACCTCACTATTTTAATTCATCATCATGCTACATCACGACCAATGATTTAAGATAATAAAACCTTACTCAAATATATAATAATAATTATTATAATTTCTTTTATAAATTATAATGTAAAGTGATATTTCGTGAAAAATAGAGGAGTTAGAAACTAGTTAACATAAATTACAAAGGGTTATTACGAAGCTAGTTACCCGATATATGATAGTAGAGCTCAGGCTCGAATATTTTTAAATAGGTCAATCATTTATTATTGTTGTTATAAACTACGGCGGGGTCATAATTAGTGTTAATGATGTGAAATGTCCTTTTGGGATATTAGTGGAAATCAATAGTTGTCAATCTACTTAATTTCAATTAATTTTAGTCAACTTTGTGTTAAAGGGATGAAAATATCATTATTTATCCTTCAACGTTACATTATAGATTTTCTCTCTCTTCTCTGAATGTTACTCTCTCTCTCCCCCGCCCTTTCCCTTTTTTATTCAAACGCAACTCTCTCTAGATTATTTACTTTTTCTCTCAGTTCTTTTCTCCAAAGACAACACATTGATTTTCTCTCGCGAAGGCAGCGTTCATTTGGTCACATTTATATTACATTTGTTCTCTTCTTTATATATATTTTTTCGGTCATGTTCTCTATTTAAATTTGGCGACGTGAGTTTCTCTGTTATTATCTCTGATTATACTTTTTCGATCATCTTCTTCATTCAAATACTTGTTAACCAGATATTTTTTTGTGTTTCTCCAATAAAATACTTTTTTTATATCATATCTAATCATGATATTTTGTTCAACTGTATTTTGCATACTTTTGTTCAGTTATATTTTAGATCTGATACAAACATGGACTATTTGTACCAATCTTGACACGCAGCATCCTGACATGCCATTTGATCACGTGCTTGGCACGAATGGTTCAAAAGAACTCATTCGTACCATTCATGCCAAGTGTTGGTGTGAGTGACCTTGAGAACTCATTTATACCATTCGTGTCAACTGTTGGTGCGATAAACCTTGAAACGAATAGTACAAATGAATTTATTTGTTCCAAGATTTGTCGCGCCAACACTTGGCACTAATGGTACAAATGAATTCATTCATACAATTTCATTCCAATAAAAAGAAGGCCCATAGCCTTCAGTTTGTTTCAACTACAATTTATGAATAAAATTCGAATCAAATGAGCAAAATAACGCGAAATTTCAAAGATCTTAGTTAAATCTAACTAAACGACTAAACTGAAACTTCCTTTTCTTCATAGATTCGAAATTAAATACAGAGAGGATCCACTTGAAGCCCAGTAAGACGTCTCTCTCTCATTTTCCTTTTCAAGGATTTGTGACTTCTTTTTGTGCTTTCTCATTTAGCAACAAAAAGAAAAAAAGAAAACAACATTAAGATATTTTAAGTTTTGTTTTTCTTTCAGTGGGGGAGGCTAGAGAGATTGGGATTCATACCTTTACAATATTTGAATATAAGATTTGCTTGCAATAGTAGATATGACTTATCTTTAAAAGATTGTATAAATTCTTACAACTTAAAAAAAGTTTCCTCTATTTTAGTTTTTTTGAGCAAATTGTTAGTTACCTAACAAAACTCTTAGCAATGTTGTGAATGCATAACGCCCAAAACATCTGTTATTTACCCTTACAGGGCCTTCATCCGGCTCTTAAATTTTATTTTTCTTTTTAATACTTTCATCCCATCATAACTGAAGTAGTTTTTTTTAGCACGGAATTTGAGAAGCTATTATTAGTGTATTAAATATATTTAATTATATCGATAATTAAAGATTTCAAAAAAAAATTCAAAAATAATTTCCAAAATAAGGGATGAGTATTAATTAGGGTGATTAAGAAAAATAAAGGTGTAATTAATTTTATTAATAGTCTTAAATTTTCTATTTTTTTATCAAAAAATGAAACGACTCATTTTCATTGGTATGACACAAAAATGAATACGATCCACTTTTGGTGGAACAGAAGGAGTATTATTTTTAATTAAATTAGTATTAAATTTAACAACATAAATTTCCTTAAAATTAAAACGTTGATTAAAAGTTAAAATTACATTAACATAAAATTAAAATTCTAAATTAATTAAAAATAAAAGAACATTAAAAATAAAAATCTAAATTATGTCATTATGACGTTTGATGTCCTCAACCTGTATCAAGTGCAACTCCAACTCGTCGAGATTCATTTGCGAGGTGTCCTTGCCCATGATGATGCTTTTCACGGGGTCACGTTGAGTTTGAGAGAAAATATCCATGACTTTCACCATATTTTCCATAGCCTCGAGAGCTCGTTTCACCATGCTTGCCGTCCGCGAAAAATATTAAAAGAAAGAAGAATGTTGTGTGAAATTGAGTGAGAAAATTATACTCCCTCCGTCCCAACGAAAACGGTGTGTATTCCTTTTTAAACCGTTCCAACGAAAGTGGTGCATTTCCTTTTATTGGTAATAATTTTACACTACAAACAACGTGGTCCCACACACCTTACACACTTTTACACTATAATTTTATTCTCCTTAAATCCCGTACCAAAAAGAAGCGCACCGCTTTCGTTGGAACGGTGGGAGTAATATTTATAAAAGAAAAAAAGGAATAAAAAAATTAAAATCAATACAACCGTTCACAAAAAAAAGTAATCGGTCAAATTTCAAAATTTAGATGTTTCAATTTATATATTTTTTTAATATATTAAAAAAATTTAATTGAATCGATCCGTGCACACGTCCAATCAAAATGCTATCTGTATCCGGGGCACACGCCCACGCTGAGAGCGCGCCAGTGAGGCGCTGTACTTGGGGGATTAGGCCGAGCTCGGTGCGTACCGATCACCGAGCCCCCTAGCACGGAGGATTGAGATTCAGTGTACCACACTTAATGTTCCACTTTGTGTCCCATTTTAAATTTTGTTTATTTTTTTATATATTTTTTCTTCAATTTCAACTATGTATGCTTTAGTTTAATTTTATGATTATTAATTAGGGTTTATTCCATCAATCTAGGGTATATAATTATTTTTTATCATTTAATTTCACTTTTATTAGTTAATAATAAGTTGATAAATTCAAAATTATGGTATATACTTTTCAAAATTTTATTTTTTAAAATAAAAATTAAATATAATTTATAGTATTATAATAAATTTTATTTTTATAAAAAATATTTTTAAAATAATAACTATAAAAATGAGATATAATGACACACATAAAATTATGGAACACTGGATATAGGGATGCTCTAATTTATTTGTTATCCATTCATACGAATGCGAGAAATTACGTAACTAATTTATTTGTGGAAACATCGTCTAGTCTGAATAAGACATTGTTTGTACAAAAGGATGGAGAGGGTAAGGAAATAGTATGTTTTTGGTATTATTTTATCTCTATACCAAACAAGCCTTTGTTCCATCTCTAGAAAAAAAAGAATTATTATATTATTTGAATCCTGCCAAAAAGCTGACATGACAAAACTCTTACAATTACTAGCATTACTGCATCTCTCTCACACACAACACAGACACGCGCGCGCGCAGAAGGGGTGGTGCTTGTCTCTATTCTTTATTTTAGGCGGTTCCAATTTGGCATTTCTTTCTTCCCTATTCAATTCCCACACACATCATACATCCACCCCTCTCTCTGGCTCGTGTTTATTTATTATACGCGTGTGTGTGTGTATAATGTATATGTATGCGAGTGAAACGGCGTGTGCTGTGTGTTCAGAGCTGCTTTACACCTGTTCCCTACAGTTGAGGTTTCAGAGCAATTCAGAGCTCCCACTGTTGGAATTGACCTGAAATCTTTGCCCTTTTCCCTTTCTTGGAATTCCCGGAAATGTGAAATTTATTGTCCATGTATTCTCAACCACTCACTGCTACTGCTACTGCTATTGCATTTCCAGGTTCCTCCTCCCTCCTTTCTCTCTCTCTCTCTCTCTCTCTCTCTACACACACAAATTGGGAGATTCGGGTTGTTTGTAATGTTGATGGGCTTGTGTGTATGAAGGTGAAAGTAATGGTGGATTGCTAGCAGCTGAGAACAAGGTTAATCTCGATCTCGAAATTGGGAGGTGTACAAGTGCAAGTGAAGGAGAGTTGAAAAGGGAGCGTTTGTTGAGCGGTGAGCAGTTTGATGAGCTGTGCAACCAAATTTGTATTTATAATTCGATAGCCTATGGTTTTCCGGTGGCTTTTCACCTTTGGATGAGTGTTTTTAATTCTTTAGGCCCTGCCATTTACAACACCTCTCACTGTGAGTGCTTCTTCTTCTTTGGGCATATGGGATTTTTGTGATTTTTTTCATTGTTTATTTTGTGAATAACTACTAATCTCTGCTTCTTCCTTTGATGGCTTTTTTCATCGCCTTCACTTTGATTCCTGTTTGATCTCAAAATATCCATGAATGTGTTTGGTTCGTGAAAAAAGGAATGCCACTTTGAACTCCCAATTTCAAAATTTCGGAAAGCAACATTCTGTATCTCGCCTTTTACGCATGATCGTACCGACTCACTGTGAAACTCATCTTTCTATAATGAATACTTCCTGATATGTACAAAGTTTTTTGTCCCAAATTCTATGACAAATGCTAATTGTTACCACAGAATCCAATTCAAGAATTCCAAATTCTCCAACAAGCACCCTCATAGGTTTTGCAGTTACAAGTTAGGAGGCTGAGAAAAGAAGAATTAGTGATTTCAAATTTGCTATGCAGTTTTGCATCAGAATTTCTAAATGGAGATCTGGATTTGCTTCTGTCTTTCAATGCAGTGGTTTTGTCTATTTTGGAATTTCAATTAATGCAGTTTCTGAATCTTGCTGGTAGTATATCTTTAATGCTGTCTTTCCTTTCATGGTTTGCTACATTATATGTCTTTTCTTATTCTATCAACTAAGATAAAGGGCCATTTTTTAAGATTTTGATTCGTCTTTCTTGTGTTGCATTGTTTTCAGTAAGCTGTTTCAGCCCTGAGAAGTCTGATCATAGCAGTGTGATGGATTCTGAACCAGGAAGATGTAGGAGAACTGATGGAAGAAAGTGGAGGTGCAGCAAGAATGTGGTTCCACTCCAGAAATACTGCGAACGGCACATGCACCGGGGTCGTCAATGTTCAAGAAAGCACGTGGAACCTGTTCAGAGAGTACCGATTCCTAATAATCATCGAACCTCGGATGAAACTAGGATGCCAATACTGTCTTTAGTTGCATCTGATGTAGATGATAGAGTTTCTGTTTCTATCCAGAGTGATCTCGGTCCCAGCCAACCCCGTTACACCTATAGAAGTGGTTTCCCAGCTGTTTATGGGAGTCATGATGCAATATTAGCCAACAATAGCATCGGTCTCAACTATGCCCCGAGCACCTGTTCTAGTTCGAGGGCTAACTGCTTGATCAGTGGAGGTGATCATGGTGATGGCAAGTTTAGTCTTGATGATGCCAATCCTATAAACTTGAGTTGCAGGAAGCAGAATGTAGTCGGAAACAACTACGTGGGCTTCAATTCTCTGAGATATGGTTTGTCTCCCAAGAGTGTTCTTAATGCTGCAGGTTTGTTTAGAATGAGAAGTAGATACTTACACACTTTACACTTCACATAAGATTGCTCCAATCTTAGGCTTCTTGTTGTCTGTACAAACAAACTGTGTTGGTGGTTGTTGTAGTCATGCTAAGTTTGGGATCCTTTCCTTGCTAGGCAAAATCGGGCTGGGGTCGGGAACCATGGAAGGAGTACAGAGATGCCGGAGAACAGATGGCAAGAAATGGCAATGCAGGCGAAACGCCCTCCACAACCAGAAGTACTGTGAGGCACACATGCACAGAGGGGCGAAGAGGCTCGTGGTGAAGCCTGAATATTCGAGGTGTTCTAAACCGACTCCTGCTTCGAAAGCTCAAGCATCCTGTCTCATAACTAGAAATCTTGACAGCGGCATCAACTTGAACACAGTACCAGCAAGCCCTCAGCGTGGCACAAGCAATGATTCTAATAGCAGCACCAGCGACGCCACGACCATCACAGACGAAAACATTAGCTATTGTCTCAGCAACAACTCCCTTCACCATGGCTAGAGATCAGTGGAAAATTTGCAGTAACAGGACATTATATCAACCCTAGTTTTGAGAAACTGGCTGATTTAGATTGAATTAAGGTTTTGGTGTATGTATTTTGGTAGTGCTTATTGGTATCCAAGGATAACTTATACCTGACTTGCTGGGTTTTTTTGTGTTACTTTGTGAATAAGTAGAAACGCACTGTGGCCTGTGGTTGTTACATGGAGTATTTCATTTCCATAACTCTTGTCAATAGATTTAATACAGAGAGAGAGAGAGAGAGAGAGAGAGTTAATGAAACCTTTTAGTAGCAACTGATGTATTGAAGTATTGAAGGCAAAGACTAGTGCTTTATGTACATAGCAAAAAGTGAAACTGAATCCAGACTTTACAATGGCACATTCAAAATAGATAATACAAGCCAAAACATTAAAGTGTCATATCCTATCTCTTCAATTCAATGAGTACGAAGATGACAGGTTGGTGATTTTATATCTTCTCATTGAACTTGGAATTATGTCAGTTGAGTCAAAATAGCAAAAAGATTATTGCATAATGCTAATTTGGGCAGATCCCCAAAGGATTGGCATTCTTCATGATCCAAGGATGTTCCATGATCTTCTCAAGAGACAGCCTTTTTGATGAATCCTTCACAAGAAGCTGCACGAAAAGGCTGCGCAATCAAGAAGCGAAGAAAAATAAAGAAACCATCGTCCTATGTGAAAGTGAGAAACAATATTACCTTGCTAATGAGATCTTTAGCTTCTTCTGAAACCTCAGGGGTGGAAGGAAAGGTTAAATCAACCTTCAATATCCTACAGGGTTGAATATAGTTCATTACTAAGTTTTGAATGAAACCTGCTGAGGGTAAGAAACTGTTCCATACCTTTTGAATGTATCCCTCTGGCTTTCAGCCTCAAATGGAGGGACACCATATAAGAACTCGTAGCAGAGAACGCCCAATGTCCAGTTATCAACAGAATAATCATGCGCTTTGTTCTCCACCATTTCTGGTGCTAAGTAGTCCAAGGTTCCACACATAGTGTGTCTTTTGCTTCTGGACTGTACAGACCAACCAAAATCTGCTATTTTCAGCCGACCCTACAAGTGATACAGAATTTGGTATAATTTCAAAGACATAATTTAATTTGTTTATTGAGATTTTTTTCATAAGCTCATTTTTCAAGTTGTTTTACTTCTCTCACAAACATATCATGCAACTCTACACTTTCCATCACCACATGGAACAGAGAGGAAGGAGCAGTTCAAAGAACTCAACTTTTGCTGCTTGGATTACTAGTTTTCTCACAGCCATGAAGCAGGATATAATGATTTTCTTGCACTGTATAAGGCTACATTATCCTCTTTTATGTATATATGACTTCAGAATATGATTCAACCCATGAGAAAGCTTCACAAGCAGCTAGAAAATCAACCAAGCCAAAACCGATTTTCATTATAACCTCTGGATTGCGCTTAAAGACATAAGAATATTATGATCAGTTTGTTTAAGAACTAAGCAAGGCACGGCTTCGAATGGGTGAAGTGGTAAAGTAACAAACAAACTCACAGTAAATAGATTAACTAACATAATCGTGATGAGTTAGCTTAGTAAATGCCAATTCATGCATCCATCTTTGAGAGCAAGCCATACCTCATGATCAAGCAACAAATTTTCTGGCTTGATGTCTCTGTGAATAACATGCTTTTCATGACAGTACGCCAGAGCGTTTGTGAGACTAGCTATGTACTGATTTAACAGAATTAAAACACCAAGAACAAAAGGCAGATTAGTCAACAAAGCTTCAAAACAGTAATAGAATATGAACAGCATAAATGCAGATGCGCACAAAAACAGCAGAGCAGGGAGCGATAGTTTTACCGTAGCAGCCTGTGTCTCGGAGAGGTGCCCCAATTTTCGAAGCTCTCTGTAGAGCTCGCCGCCGTGAGCGTACTCCAAAATCAAGAAAATCCGGTCGTCGTCGTGAAACCATCCGTGAAGCCTCAGCACATTGGGGTGGCGGAGGGCGGTTTGGATCTCCATCTCCCTCCGTAACTGGTGCTGCAAGTTATACTTCTGAATTTGCTCCTTGAATATCACTTTTAACGCCACGATGTACTTGCTCTACCCAAAAAAACAAACACAGAAGCTAAATTCTCACGCACGATGAGGTGATGGTCATGGTTAAAGGTGAAAGTGGGACAGGAAAATTCACCTTGATTTCGCGAGCGACATACACTCTGCCGAATTTACCTTTTCCGAGGGGTTTGCCGACGTCGAAATCGGAGAGAGACCATTGCCTTTCGGAGGTCGGTCGGGGTCGTTTTGGGGGTTTGAGCGGCTGGTCGGCCATCGGAAATGGGAATTGGGAGATAGAATTAGGGATTGGGGAATGGGAGGGAACTGGGGATATTTGAATTTGTGAGGTATGATTGTTCAATTCAAAATCCAGATCCGGACCCCGACATATTCAAGCTGAAGATGGTCAACCCAATTGCTATAAATATAAGAGGAGTAGTGATAAACTTGCTATAAATATAAGATGAGTAGTGATAAACGGACACCAGGTGTACTGAACACCTGGTAAAAAATCGATTTTTTTGGTGGGTAGCGAGTGGGCCGATTTTAGGGGTTTATTGGTTTTACTGTTTTATTCCTTGATTTTTCCCATGTATATATATCTGAAATTAGTCTCTCTCCCTTGATTTTTTCGTCCATTCTCTTTCTTATTTTTCGTCCATTTTCTTTCCTGTTTTTTTCAGTTAATTTGTTTCTAATTTTCACAAAATCTTCCATTTTGTTTCCTTAATTTTTGAAGACTTTGTTTCCTTATTTTTATGTTTTTATTTCAGAAAATTTTATAAATTATATAATTCGAATATATTTTTTTTTCGGTTTTGTTATTGATTTATTTGTTTTTAAATTTATTATTGATTTGTTACCAATAATTTAGTGTTTCTTGTTATAATAATTCTAGATTTGTTTTCGAATATTTTTTTTTCTAAATTAATATTATTTATTTATTTTCAAAAATTATTACTCCTAAATTTTGTGTTTATTTGTTTTTTATTAAATTGTTTCAACCGATTTTGTGTTTCTCCTTAAAAAAATAAGTACTATATTTGTTTTCGGATATTATTTTTTAATTTTTGAAAATTAGATTTTTTTTTATAAGATAAAAATAAAATTTCGGATAAAAATAAGTACTATATTTATTTTTTAAGTTATGTTATTATTTCGGATATTTATATTGCATAAATTTTGTTATTTTTATTTGTTTCCACTAATTATCCGTTGATAAATATACTCAATATATTGTTTCCTATATATTTGGTGATTCTTGACGATGAAGCGCAGTCTGTTGGTAAGACGCTTCCCCTCCAACCAATAGGTCGGGGGGTTCGAGTCACCTTAGGAGCTAGAGTGTGAGTGGATTTTTTCCTTTCTTTAGTTGTAACAAATTAAAAAAAAATATATATTTGGTGATTCTTCTAAAAATAATCATAGATTTGTTTTCACTAATTTAGATATTCTCATTCTCCACAAAAAAATGTAACACATTCAAAAAATATACTTCCTCCGTCCACGAAAGAACTTCATATCTTTCCTTTTTGGGACGTCCACAAAAGAACTTCCTACCTATTTTTGGACTATACCCCATCACTTATAATCCTCTTACTTTTCACTTTTCACAACTCCCAATATTAATTATAACACCTTTCACCACTTCCAATACACTCAACTAGCTTTTATTCACTCTCAATACACTCAACAATATTTTTTCTTAAAACTCGTGTCACTCCCTCCTAGGAAGTTCTTTCATGGACGGAGGGAGTATATGTTATACAGTTTTTTCACGCGATTTCCCTACGTATGAATCACTGAGTAATTGTATTTCTACTTTGCTATTCACACTAATTTATTTCAATTATATTATGCAACTTGATTACATTGAGTATAGTTAAACGAGTTCATTAGACACACTATAGTATTTCTCCGAGCAAAATTCCATCGTATGATTCATGAATATTATTTTTTATTTCAAAGTCACTAAATTATTTCATTTAATTAATTCAACTTTATTTCATTGAGTTTTAATTATTTCTTATTGTTATATCGGATTTAATTAATAATATAATTTTTTATTATTTCAATTATATAATTAAACTTGATGAATGTTGAGTTTAATTATTTCGACTATAATACTATATTATAATATATGGTCTTTAAGTATATTGTTATAGTGTTATATAATTTCAACTAATCAATTAAATTTGATTTCATTGAATATAATAATTTTGACTTCGTTACTTAGACAATTGTGGTTCATTTTGCTATTACCACATCGATTACAATACTTGTTTATATTATATTCAAATAAAGAATATGCTATATAGGTTTACGATCAAAATCCCTGCATATGATTCATCTTATTTAATTTTTTCTCATTACTCACCCTATAATATTTCATTTTCTTATTATTATATCGCTTTTAATAAAGTATACGTTATATATACTTTTTTCGAGCAAAATCCCATCATATGATTCATTCTTTTTTATTACAAATTCACTAATTAATTTCAACTATCAATTAAACTTGTTTGCATTGAGTATTTTGACTTCGTTACTCACACAATCGTAGTTCATTTTTTTTTTTTTTACGATTAAGCAAGACATATAAGCTTATTTTTTTTATGATTCATGGTTGATTTTATTTAATTTTTTATTTCCAAATTAACTAATTTATTTCAATTAATTAATTCAACTTTATTATATTGAGTATAATTATTCATTATTATTATATCGCGTTTCATACTAAATTATTATTCAAGTATATGATTCTTTGAGATTAACTATTTGGACTTTTCTATTCACACTGTCACTATGGTAGTCAATTTTCTTGTTATTGTATCAATTACAATACTATAACATACTACTTTGTCTTCAAGTGTATGTTATAAAGTTTACCGCGCAACCTCCCTATTTTTTCTTTGAGGCAAAATGGAAAGTACCCCTTTTCAAAGACAAAAACAAAAATGTACCCACCCTTTACCAAACATATAAAATCTACCCATTTAAGACAATAATACCCCTATGCACATTCTGGTGTATTGCTCGCCAACAAACAGACGAGCACGTCGAGTGCGTCGAGCAATATACACTTCAACCTTTGAACAAATGATTCTCTAAAATTCATTATAATCATTTATGTTTTTAAACAGTAAACAGGCCCAACATGCTTCCGTAAACACTTCAAAATAATTCTTAAATTAAACCAACATTATACCTTCGTCGACTGGTCTTCTTCAGGAGTCGGTCTTGTTGCGTTTTACGGCTCGTCTGCCTCCCCGGCACGCACCAACCACACACTCGCAAGAGATGGTTGCAACCCTTCTCCTTCACTAAGTGCCGACTAAATAATATGTTGGAAAAATAAAGAAAATATTTTTACTCAACCCGGAATAGTTGGACAAAAACAAAGCGTTTATAGAGGAATTATATAATAATTAATTTTATTTCATAAAATATCCCCCAAGGAGGAGACTAACTTGTTTTAGCTACTCATAGTAGCTAATTCTTGTGTACATAAAAATAAAAAGGAAACTAAACTTAAATGAAAAAAACTTTGAAAACAAAATTAAAATTTACAAAGATAATTTTCTAGAGAGAGGAAGTGGTGTGTGAAAATGTTGTGAATTTTCCGATGCCCTTCTTCTCTCCAGCACTTGTGGTTTTATAGAGGTCTGATATCCTCTATTATTGCTTGGTAGTTGGCCTCGGATGCTTTCTTCGTGGCCAGCTTGCTTGAAATTGACAGCCACCTTCTTTTGTAGGCCATTATTGCCGACACTTGTTGGTGTTGTCACATGTGCTGGGCCCTTGCTTTATCGCTTTGTGATAATGCTTGGTAGGGCCGGCTGCTTTCTTTCCACTCACATTTGTCTTGGAGCGCTGAGTGGTCCTCCTGTCATTCCACCCACTTTTGACGTTTTTGTGGGTGCGTTCCTTGCTGTGAATCACATGATTCACCTTGCTTTGTCGGCCACCTTACTTTTTTGGTGCCCGAGGGGTTCTCCCCTTTGGAGTCTGATGCTTGTCGTGTTCATCAGACCGGAACCTCCTTCTATCGGGTTTCGGAAAGAAACCTTTGCCGAATTCTGGCTCCTTCTGCGACGAACATTGGTCGCAGATTTTCTCGATCCACTGGCCCGAATGAGCCATGTTGCAGAATTTGCGACGAGTCTCTTTGCTCCCCGCAATCTTGTTGTCCCATATCGTTTGCCTCTTTTTCTCGAAAGATTTTTCGGCAAACTCGGTTGTTGTCCCTGTCATTGTGTTTACCAGGAACGTTCCCAGATCAGAACTTTGAAAGAACTTGAATCTGGACTTCATTTTGTCCATCTCTGTAAGACAGACCCATAGCCCCCATGCTCGTCTCATGGAGATTTGATCCTCCGTGAATGTTGAGGCGATTGGGACTTGAAAATCAGGAACTTTTATCCGGTTCAAGGCTCCTGTATCTGGTCTCCGAAGCTTGATGAAATGGAAAGCTTCATAGACTCCTTTTCCGACAGGTTCTGGTGCTGCGCTGAAGAAGTACAGTTCCAGAACGTCTCCCCGTTTAAGGGACTCGTTGTTCTCCCAGGCTTCAAACACCGTTCTCTGGATCCACTTGGGTAGACCCTTGATTTCGTTGAAGGCTGGAGCAGTGGTATAAACTGAGGCCAAAGCCCCAAACTCATACCATTCCTTGATGTGATTTGGATTGGCTCCCGGAGTTGTCCAAATCCTAGGGTATCTCCCTGCAACATCAACCCGGCAATTTCCCGGATTAATGCCCTTTCTCGTGATGAGTTTCTCCCATCTGTCTTGATAAATCTGCCAAGAAGGAGAAATGTCAACAAAATTAGTATCAACCTTAAGTTGGCCAGTCATCGGCCTAAGATTGATCTCTCCCTCTTTTACCCCAGAGGTGGTGGGTTGACATGTTGATTCAGGGAGTGACCCCTTAACAACATCTTTTCCTCGAGCGTCCGGCTGTAAAGCCATTCTCTCAGGACTTGTGCTAGGGGTACTTGAATCCCCTGCTACAGGTAATCCGCCCTGTACGGAAAGCATTGCTTTAGCCCGGTTTTCACGGACAACGCGCAAGAGCGGCTTGCTGAGTACTTCCTGAAGATTGAACATCTTCATGAAGCAATCATCGATTTGGTTGGATACTTGGGCTTCGTCAGCCGCTTGTATCTTTCCAGCTTGTTTAGTGTGTAGTACACACTTCTGCCATTCTTGTTGTAGCAGCTCTAGACTTGCAAAGAGCTGCCCTTGTATTGTTTCGATGGCCTCCACTTCAGGGAGCTCCATCCCTTGTAAGGAAATCTGCAAGAACATTTTGATCAGATTTCAAAACGACAATATCATAATCATAATATTGACATTCGGCTTGCCATCTAAGCAATCTAGATTTTTCAGGCTTAGATTCAATCTTTTTTGTTAAGAAAGCTTTAACGTTAGTGTTATCTACTTTCAAAACAAATTTCTTAGCAAGTAAGAAAAGCGGCCATTTTTTAAACGCCTTTCGCACTGCAAAGAATTCCTTCTCGTTGATGTGCCATCGCACAGCTTCGTCATCGGAAAAGAGACCGCTACAGTATCTGCAAGGTTCTTCTCCATAAGGAGTGATCTTTGTAAGCACTGCTGCCCACCAAAAATCACTTGCATCTGTATAGAGGACCAAGTCATCCTCGTCTTGTGGTATTGAAAGCTTTGGGAGATTTTTGTAAATCTCTTTTAACTTTTTCATACCCTCCCGATGTTCCTCCTTCCAAATGAACGGAACATCTTTCTTCAGAAGTGGACTGAAGACTTTCCGGTGCTCTGCAAGATTTTTGATAAACATTCCTGCAAAGTTAACAACTCCGAGAAAGCTTTGGAGTTGCTTCTTTTCTTTGAGATCTTCCGGAAATCCCTGGACTTTTTCCACAATATGATCTTGTAGAATTATCCCAGTTTCATCGATCTCAATTCCCAGAAATTACATCTTCTGGGTAGCAATGACTGCCTTCTTTTCAGACAGTACCAGTCCTTCTTGTTGACAAACATCCGCAAAGATCTCCAGATGCCTGACATGTTCATGAATGTTTTTTGATGCAATAAGGATGTCATCAATATAAACAAACATAAACGAAGAATAATCTTTGAAGAGATTATCCATCTTTCTTTGGAATATCTGAGGCGCGTTGGCTAGCCCCATTGGCATGACATTCCAGACATAATGTCCTTGTGGAGTTGAGAAGGCTGTGAACTTCTTACTCTCTTCCTCCATGCGAATCTGGTAAAAACCTGATTTGCAATCGAACTTTGAGAATACCCTTGCACTTCGGATGCAGTTAATGAGGTGTTCTCTGCTTGGGATGAAATATCCGTCAAACTCAAGAATGTCATTAATCCCTTTGTAATTAATGACCAATCTTGGTTTTCCTCGCTTGATCTCCCCATGATTTCTCACCAGAAATCCCGGACTGCTGTAGGGTGATCTTCCTCCTTCGATTAGCTTTAAATCAAGGTGTTCCTTGATTATACTCGTCATATCCTGTTGATCTTGAGGATTCATCAGGATAGGTTTGAACCTTACGAACTCATACTCCTTTCCAGCTTTAACTTTCAAGGTTGCTCTGAGTTGGTTCTTGTCCCACCATGCCAAAGGATCCTCGTGGTAACACTTCTGGATTCTCCTTTTGACGTCGGCAATGGACACCTGTTCTTCTTCCTTGATATCTTTGTGTGATATCAAGGATGCTTTGAGGATTTGAGTTTCTTCCTCAGAGAGATTTGGGAATCCCTCAGTTCTGCATTTGAGCAAAACTTCTCCGAATCTCCTTTGATCCTTCATTTGGGGTCTCCGGAGTCTGCCATCATCACCACGCTTGCTGCGAAAGTTGATTGGCATCGAGCGATGAAAAGCTTCTTTGAGCCTTTGCACAATGATTTTGTGGTCACAATTGGTTGTGAACACTAGTCTCCTGGCTTCATTGTCTTGAATATACCTCTTGAAGCTTTGTAGAAAATTATTCCCGAATAATATATCTGCTCCGGTATCATGGAAATAAATTGGTGGAGTCTTGACCTTGTACCAAGGTGTCTGACCTGCTCCGCCGATCAATATTTCCGTCTGTTTTACTCCTTTTGATAAGAGTAAAATCTTCTTGGAGAAATCCCTTCCTGCAATTCGAGGTAGATCTTCTTCCACTTCTATTGGAAAGACTCCTCGCTTTGCTGTACAGATTCCTGCTCCTGAATCCACATAAGCAGCAAAATATTCTGCTTTGTATTTCTCGTATAACATCCCTACAGAGATGTATATCGAGAATGGGCTGGTCATTGGATCGTCACTCTTTGGTGTCCAATGGTGATCTCCATTCCTCCTGATTTCCATGACCATGGTTTATATTTGTCAAGGAAATTGGGTCCTAAGATCAGGACGTCTGCTTCTTGTCCGGCTTGGCCTTCGGTCTGAATTTCAAAACCTCCAACCTCCAGAGTTCCGATATATCGGTTATCGCCTGGATTCGCCAGATAATACAACATACTGCAAGGAAACTTATTTTCCATTCTTGTTGTATCAATTCTTGTGGAAACTTGCCTCCATCCTTCGGGACATTTGAATTTGACCCTTATGTCTGGAACTGGTATTTCCTGGATCGCCTTTCTCTCATAGGAATGAGAGAAACTTCTTGTTATAGGCCCTGAAGTTAGCCTATTTCCTTGAAATGATAGCCTGGGTGTTCCCAGTCTGAGACTCTGGGTATGGCTAAGTACCGGTTTGTCTCCAACATCGATATCAATTTCCCTGGCTTGGGGAATTTCCACTCGGTTTGGAGGGGCTGCCTTAGCAACTTCTTTGAATATTTCTGGAATTTCAATAAATTCTTTTCCCAGAAATAACTCCGTATGATGGGAATTTGATAGGGCATACGAGACTTGATAAGTCAATGAGTATGGCCTGTTTCCATCTATCATGTACTCCTTCTTTTTGTAGTCCTGATAGAGAGTCAGGGCTCGGCTGAAGGATGAATCCTGTAGATTATAAGCGATCTGTGGATAAAACTCGGTTATAATCTTCTTGGCATAGAGATTGCCCGAAAAAGCTCCAATAACTGATTCTCTGGCATCTCTGACCCTTTTATCGCAAAGTGCGGCGTCAATTGGCTGGTCTGTCCCTGGGAGAAGGGAAGATTTGAGCACCAATTGAATTGCTCCAATATGAATCCATTTCATCGTACTTGCGACTTCTGGCTTCATTTTCCTGAGATCCTTCCTAATATCTTCGGCCGGAACCAGCTGGATTTCCACCTGGTTGCTTGTGATCTCAATTGGAAGCGCCGTTTCTTGGCTTGTGACGCCAAAATAGACATGATGCTTCCTCTTGGTTGGAATCAAGCTATTTAAAACTCGATTCAATCTTCCATTGGAAAACCCTTGGTAGGTTTGAACCTCTTCGGTTTCCTTCTTGAGTTTTTTCACGAGCTGCTTCACCACTTCCTTTTGTGGAATCAGGAAATGGCTAGTAAATCCATTCTGATCCTCCTGCTGGGAGTGGTGAACCTCGTGCTCTTCTTTAGTCTGACTCGGCTCCGGTTGATCCATCGGACGTCTCCGAATCTTCAGAACTAAAGATTTCCTCTTGCTCATATATACTCTCATCAGAGGATATATTTTCGAATTGATACACGGGTATCAAATCCTGGTGGTAGATGGCGTCTTCGATATCCGGTGTGGATTCGAATTTCCTCATCTTGTTGTCTGGGCAATTTGTAGAGATATGCCATTTTGCACCGCACGTCCAGCAGTTGCAATCCTTGAAACTTTCATTTGCTTTGGCTTGAGTGCGCCTGAAAGTTTTTCTCGCCGGGATTCTCTTTTGATTTGAGAATCGGTTTCTGGATGGTCCGCTCCGTTGGCCTGACTTGTAGGAGCGTGCCTTTTGTCTGGTCCACATAGTTCTTGGCTTCCAAGAACTTCTTCTGGACTTTCTTTCATAGGGTTGATACCTATGTTTCTTTCGGCTCCTTTTTTGATATAACAACTCAGCACCAATCTCTGTTGGAAGATCAATGTTGTCGCACATCAATGGGGATTTCTTGTTGAGTCTCCTCAATCTCTTGAGATTCCTCTGGTCCGCTGCCTTCTGGCACCATTCGGACAGCTTTTTGTGGACATAAGACATCCTCCTTGAAGCACTATCGAGGGGATATGTTCCAGGTGAAACATACTCCTTGATGAGCATTTCCCTCCATGGACTTGGAAATTTTGGGAAAAATAGGTCCATGGCCGTCTGATCTTCAACTTCCCCCATATGGACATATAGGGTATAAAGGCGCAGAAATTCGTCGAGAGCTTTTGGCTCCAGCACCATCAATCTCAGATTGTGAAGTGCCTGTTGATATTTCTTGCGCTTCTCCTCCGCGGATCCTTCGAAAAAACCCATTCCTAAGAAATGGATTTTAACCTGTTTAGTAATTTCCTTGATGATGTCATACATGGATGTACTACTAAACATTTCTTCCCTTACTGGAACCGTAAGTTTGTCCCAGTATTGTTTTGCCATTCCTGCCAAACTGGCTTCGAAGACTCTGGCAAATTCTTTTTTATCGTAATCAATTGTGGCGATTACGACTTTCAATGATGAAGCCCATTCGTCGATGAGACCCTCCCATTCTTTGAAGCTGGCTTCGTCAAGGTTGAGGATCAATCCATATGGATGGACTGGTTCCAGCGTGACTTTTCCAACTGGAGTATTCTGCATCTGAGGCCTCCGTCGTCGGGTTCGCTGGAACTGGCTTGCATCGTCTTGGGCTGACCCTTTTCCTGACGATTCTTCTTCTTGAGGCTCAATTTTGGGGCCTTCATCTCCTTGGTTCATCTTTAGATCTACCATATTGAGGTTAGCAAAAGATTCTGCTAACTCTTGTAGATCTTCTAATCCGATTCTGTCAAGGCTATTCATGATATTTGCCTTTCATGATTCGGATTATGTCCTCCGGCTGCAACTCCTTAGGTTTTGCATCGAATAGAGATGTAGACGTCGGGTCTTTGGACCATTGATTCCGAATTTTTCCGGAACATGGTTTTCGCCTTTCGATCTCCTCCATTCTTCTCTGGATATCACGCAAGAGGGTAAGGATTTCCTCTTGTTTGAGTGATATTCTGCTTATCTCCATCGGTAGTTCATACAGCTTGTTGCCGTAATATTCCACCGTTTTCTGAATCTCCCGCAAGTTGACGTTGTCGGAAGAGTCTGGCTCGATCTTGTGGTAGCTCGGATAAGCTACTCCCGCCTTGTCTTTTTGTTCCATCAATCGTGTGATTGATGGGCCTCGTCTCTGGTTCGTTCAATCGCCGTTCTGGTGGCGGCGAGTCCCATGAGGTTCTCATGGTAGAATTGGATACTCGTGATAATATCACGAATAATCTCGACAGCTTCTCCTCGTCGTACGTTGGTAACGAGGGCTCGATTGTTCCAGTGGAGTCCGTCTAGTAGACGGGTAATCTCGCTCTCCAAATGTTGGAGAGTATTCCTGTATGGTACACATCTCGGACACTCGTCCGGATCCATAAACTTTTAATGGAGTCTCCTCCCACATGGGTTAAAAATAAAATAAACTAAAAATTATATAATCCCTCTATAAAAACCCGCTCTGATACCATTTTAAACAAGGATCTTTAACACTGTTTTTTGCTTAAAGGTACGTGGCGTTGTCTCACAGTCCAGACCCAGATTACCAGGTAATCTATCAGGGCACGAGGAAAGTTTCCAGCCGATATACCATTTAAACCCCAATTTTAATGCATATAATGAATTAAAGAGAATTCTTGGACATAGCAAAACAAAGGGTGGAAATAGCTGAAGGGCAAAATTGTCCAAAGTGGGTACATTTTGTATGTTTTAAAATAGGTGGGTACATTTTAGGTTTTATCTATGAAAAAGGGTATTTTCAACCATTAACCCTTTTTCTTTTCTTTCAAAATCACTAATTCTTTAAACTTTATTTCATTGCGTATACTTTATTTTTAAAAAATTCAAAACTTTATTTCAATTATATTATTCAACTTTATTACATTGTATATAGTTATTACATTGCGAAAAATTATTATTATATCGTGCTTAATACTATATTATAATACAGTGTCTTCAAATATTTGTTATATAGTTCTCCGACCAAAATACCACCGTATGATTCAATTTTATTTTTTCAAATTCACTAATTTATTTCAATTAATTAATACAACTAAATTTCATTTACTATAATTATTTCTTATTATTTTATCTCGTTTAATACTATATTATAATTCATTGTATTCAACTATATGTTATATAGATTCCAATAAAAATCTTTGCATACGATTGACTATACTTTATTTTTTATTCCAACTTTAATAATATTTCAATTATATAATTAAATTTGATGAATGTTGAGTTTAATTATTTTGACTTTAATATTATATTATAATATATGGTCTTCAAGTATATTGTTATATAATTTCAACTAATTAATTAATTTTTTTTCATTGAGTATAACTATTTCGACTTCGTTACTCACACGATCGTGGTTCAATTTGTTATCATCATATCGATTACAATACTTTATTATAATATAGTAAAATAAAGTATATGTAATATAGTTTTAAATTTTATTTTTTTTCAAATTCACTAATTTATTTCAATTAATTAATTCAACTCTATTTCATTGAGTATAATTATTTGTTATTATTATATCGCGTTTAATACTATATTATAATACATTGTCTAAAATGTATATAGTTTTCCAACCAAAATCACATCGTATTCACATTTTTTTTCCAACCTTCACTAATTTATTTATATTAATTAATTAAAATTTATTTCCTATTATTATATCGCGTTTACTGCATTATTATAATACATTTAATCCTAGTATATGTTATTTATTTTTTCGACCGATGTCCCATTATATTGTTTCCAAACTGAACAAATGTATAATTGTACATACAATTCAAAAAATACAAAATAATTATCGAAAAATAAAATATATGTTGAAAGGATTATTTTTAGGAGAATCTCTAAATTAGGTAATCAAATCTAGGATTAGTTTTGAGAGAATTAGAATCCCTAAATTAGTGGAAACAAATTTACGATTAATTATTGTAGAATTAGAATATCTAAATTAGTGGAAACAAATCTAGGATTAATTATAGCAGAATTAGAATCTCTAAATTAGTGGAAACAAATTTAAGATTAGTTTTAGCTGAATACACAACTTAGTGGTAACAAATAAAAAAAAATTTAGCAATATAAATATCCGAAATAATAACATAATTTAATATTATTTATTTTTATTTTATAAAAAAAAATCTAAATTTTGAAAAAATTTGAAAATAATATCCAAAAACAAATCTAGTATTATTTTAAGGAGAAACACAAAATTAGTTGAAACAAATTAATAAAAAACAAATAAACACAAAATTTAGGAGTAATAATTTTCGGGAAAAAAATAAATAATATTAATTTAGAAAAAAAATAGCTGGAAACAAATCTATTATTAAATTAGGGATTTATTAAAAGAAGGAAAGAGAAAAAAGAGAAAAACCCTTGAGAGCACAAGAGAGCAAACTAAGGGCCGAGCCTCATTAAAACCTCAAAGCGAGGAAAAAAAGTACTCGTAAGGGAAAAGCGTTGAGAGCTGAAGTAGGAAAATTTCAGAAGCTCCGGCCGGACCATCGCCCCTAAATAATCCCGGCTCTCCAAAAACGCAAAAACGCAACCAAAAAAGAACTAAAACGACAACTAAAAAGAGAGAAAAACAGCAAAACCGAAACCAACTCTGTCGAAGACGAATGAAGATGAACACCATCGTTGCCGATCAAAGACGCTGCCAAAGTTCGAAGCCAAAGCAGAAAAACTCCCGAACTGAACCCGATCATCAGAGTCTGGCCCGGCCCTAAGGACCAAAGCAGCAGATACCAACGCTGTTGAGCTCCACAGCCGCCGAGCTCCAGCAAAGCCAAAAGCCATCGCTGCCGAAGACTGAAACCTCCTGAATTGATCAAGGACCTACCAGCAGAATTTTCGTCGACAAGAAGGACTGCCGACTGCAGCGCAGTCAAAATCCGAATGAGTCGGAAACCCGTACTGATGAAGTATGAAATCTTACCCTAATTAAGAAACGATAAACGAGACAAGATGTACGTGGTTCGATCATAAATGATCTACGTCCACGGGAGTTCTTCGTTGGTTTCACTATACTTTGAGAAAGTATTTACATATTACAAGTGTTGCTCAGAAACAAATCATGATCAATGCTAATGCTAACATTCTATTTATAGATGTGAAAGTGAGCCCTAAAGGCCTTAGGCCCATGAATTCTAATAATTGGGTTTAGGCCCTTTAAGGCCTTAATACACTTTAGTCTTGATTTGACCCATCTGCGCTGTCCTTCGTTGCCCGTGTTGAGTAGTTCCTTGAGCTGCGCAGGCGAGTCTGCACCGCTAGGTCCCTTCGTCTGCGCTGCCAAGTTCGTTTCTTTGTCTACGCTGCCAGGTCCGTTTCTTTGTCTACGCTGCCAAGTCCGTTTCTTTGTCTATGCTGCCAAGTCCGTTTCTTTGTCTACGCTGCCAAGTCTGTTTCTTCGTCTACGCTGCCAAGTCTGTTTCTTCGTCTACGCTGCCAAGTCCTGGCTGCGCAGCTCTGGTCTCCGTTGCTATGCTCTGGCCGCGCAGCTCTGCTGCGCTGCTCTGCTCTGGCTGCGCAGCTCTGCCGCGCTGCTCTGGTCGCGCAGCTTTGCTGCGCTGCTCTACGCTGGTGGTCTTGCACTCTAGTAAGACAGTAGCTTTGCACTTTGGTCAAGGTTGATTGACTCTTCATATTCCTTTGTTAGCAAGTCCTTTTAGTTAGACTTGCGCTCATTAGTTCATGTGATAATAATAGTAACAATAATCAGGTAATCAAGTAAGATGTTCTTGTGTTGCCAAGCACAACGCTGATGAGTATTCCAGTCCTCATCAGCTACTCCCCCCTAGTCTGGTTGAACTGTGTCTTCTTTGTTCAACCAGTGGTGTGTGATGTAGAGTCAGCGCTGTGCTGCTCTCCCGAATAGGGTCCAAGCCCTGTAACTTATCTTGAGTCGAATACTTGTAAGCTTGCAAAATAATCAATGATAGAATATTATATCCCTGCCAATTTGTCAACATAAAAATATCCCAACTCTGTCAAAATATTTAGAATAACAACAAGAATAATAAGAGTGAAGCGACTCCCTTTCGAACGTGCTCGTTGAGCCACTTTTTGATTATTATCATTGTGCTCGTGCTAAGGCAGCTCCGGGAGCTTTGTACTTAGGCAGCTCTAAATTTCTTAGGCGGCGAAATTCCCCAAACTTCTCAAACTTAAAAGCATAATCCCCAATATAGTCATTAAAGTTCAGTTGCACATGCAAAAA
The DNA here is from genome assembly GCF_028751815.1 of Salvia miltiorrhiza. Classification (NCBI taxonomy): domain Eukaryota; kingdom Viridiplantae; phylum Streptophyta; class Magnoliopsida; order Lamiales; family Lamiaceae; genus Salvia; species Salvia miltiorrhiza. The sequence continues at coordinate 20,053,946 of NC_080390.1, read as the reverse complement.
ATGATGTTCCCAATAAAAGTAAAAACAACTCAGGAAGTTAAGGAGTGATACAACAACACCCGAATCATGAATTGAGTTCAATGTACGTGATCAGCGCAATCTTTAACAATTAGCAAATACCACCCAAGAAAATAACTAATTCATCAAGAATTAACATAATGAAAGGAGATAACTTAGCTTCCTCTTGTATTAGTGTTTATCAACGCCGGAAATTCAGTGCAGGCGATGAGATGGACCGGTATATGGCATTGACCTGGTGAAGAACAAAGAATGCGCCGCAGCGCTGGTGAAGAGCAAAGCATAACATCATAGCGCTGGAAACTTCGTTGTATCAAGATCAATAAATCCCATAGAGTTGAGACGCTAGAGTAATTTGTTTGGCTTGGTGATCATAAAAACTGAGACTTTGTCATCCCAGCTAGTTCACCTCAGTGGTGGGTGTGAGTTGCCGACTACGTGATTTAGATTTCGAAACACGACATCTTCGTATGTCAAGGAGCTCTGAAGCTGAGAGTGCATCTTCAATAATATCAGCCCATCCTAATCACGAGCGGCGACAAAGAAAGGAGGAGGCGCTGGCTGCGTTGCCGAGCAGCAACAAGCGAGGGAGGCGGCGCTGCCGAGCAGCAACAAGCGAGAGAACAAGTTAGAGAGGCAGCGACAAGCGAGAGAGGCGGCGCTGCCGAGCAGCACCAAGCAAGAGAACAAGTGAGAGAGGCGGCGCTGCCGAGCAGCGACAAACGAGAGAGGCGGCGCTGCCGAGCAGCACCAAGCGAGAGAACAAGTGAGAGAGGCGGCGCTGCCGAGCAGCGTCAAACGAGAGAACAAGCACGAGCCCCTTTCCCTTAGGTTTTGAATTTTTTTATCCCTAAAAAATAGGATACAAGACGTGATAGGGCTATACATCCCCTACTCCCCCCCAAGTGTCGTGCGCATACTTTAGAAGTCAAGCACGATTGTTGAAGACCTGGGAGAGCTGAGAATGTACCCGAGTAGGGTTGAAAATCCGGTGCCGAGGAGTGACCCAAGGAGAACGGCTGAGTTGCCCCTTAAGGCTCATCCTCAGTCTAACTTTCGCGGCTTACGGTGTTTCTGCGCGGAGCATAGACATTGAGGCCTTCGTCGTGCAATTAATGCCTTGAATTGTGTAATTAATACCTTGAGTTGTGCAATTAATGCTCTCGTTGTGCAATTAATGCCTTCAATTTTGCAATTAATGCCTTGAATTGTGCAATTAATGCCCTCGTCGTGCAATTAATGCCTTGAATTTTGCAATTAATGCCTTGAATTGTGCAATTAATGCCCTCGTCGTGCAATTAATGCCTTGAATTTTGCAATTAATGCCCCTGCCTAACTTTCGCGGCTTACGATATTTTGCGCGGAGCATAGACAATCGAAGAACCCTGTCTAACTTTCGCGGCTTACAATATTTTTGCGCGGAGCATAGACACCGTAAACTGACAATGACTCGGACATTCTGCGTCGACCGAGATAACTGTTTTCCCTGTACTTGAAATAGCTGCTCTGACTGCACTGAGATAGCCGCACTGGCTGCGCTGATATGATCACTCTGACTGTACTAAGATAGCCACACTGGCTGCACTGGGATAGCCGTACTGGCTGCGCTGATATGATCACTCTGACTAAGATAACTGAAATATCCGCTACGCGGCTGAGTTGCCGTCAAGGCTCAAATATCCTGCTAAGTTTTTCGAGAAAATACACATGGTGGTGTGTACTCCACTCCCCCCCTTAGTAACATGTGCATGATTCAACAAAACATGTTATGTGTATGCTTGTGATTGGTGTTCTTGCTTGTGATGCTAGTGACAGCGCTGACATGACTATGGTCCCGAACTAATTTATTCAAATTATGTTTCAAGGCCCTTTATGTACTGCAGAAGGTGTGCAGCTTCGCGTACTTAGTCAATTCATATTCTAGCTCTAGGCACATATGCAGAAGGTGTGCAGCTTCGTGCTAGTTAATATCAAATTCTCACATTCCGTCAAAGATAATATAAATCGTGCTTATGCCCAAAAGCTAAGGTATAACATTTCCTAGTTCCCAATCATGTTTTCATGCTTCGATGAAATAGCTAAGATCATGTAGTAAGGGATTGTAGTTCTGCGAAGTACCTGAGTCACCACTTGTTAGTAGGTGACCTTTTCATGTGTATGGTGATAACCATACTTGTTCCAGTATTTCCCCAAAGTTGTTTATCCTGTGCTGTAAGAATTCTTGAGCAAAAGTATTAGCAAAATATGAGGGCCCCTTAAACAGGGCTGTGAACTCATTCATGACAAAGATATATATGATGGAAGACCTGCTTGATAAGTCATATAAAAATGAGACCCGACAAGCAAATTAGAGAAACCAATGAACAAATCAACACTATTCTGATAGTCAGAAAATCTTGAAGTTCTAAGGTATGGAAGAATATATATATATTCAGATTTAAACATAATAAATCCCCTCAATGCCCATGTCGGAGCATCGCCGTCAATAGTTAATGCGTGAGTGCGAAGCGTGATTCCCAGAGTATATAGTTATCTTGTTGTGTGCCTGTAGGAGCGATAAGCTGGGCTGCCATCAACTTGACTCAATGTCCCCTCCCATCTTATGGATAAATGCAGAGCTGGTAGTCCCCAAAAATTCCGGTCAGCGCTGTCGCGTACCGCCCACTAATTCGAGAGTTCTCGTGAATAAATATAAGTGTGGAAATACCCATTTTGATGGCCCTTGTAAAGAACAAAGTAAAACTAGAGCAAAATTAGTTCAAAGACAGATTTGAAACCAAAGATTATAACCAAAGCAAGTAGACGAAGATAAGGATGAGCCAGAGTTGGCTGCGCAGCTGAGGCGCTGCGCTGCTGAACCGCGACGAGAGGGAAAGGCAGCGCTGGCTGCGCTGCTGAACCGCGACGAGAGAGGAAGGCAGCGTTGGCTGCGCTGCTGAACCGCGACGAGAGAGGAAGGCAGCGCTGGCTGCGCTGCTGAACCGCGATGAGGGAGAGAGGCAGCGCTGGCGTTATACATTTCCGTGGCTCTCAGTCCCTCAGACCTAAGCGTCTCCACCATCTTCTTCACCGTTTCCAGCTGCAATAGAGTTTCTCCAACGAACGTTTGCGCCTCAACTTCGGATTCTTTGCTATGCATTACCTGCTGTTTCATTTCTTCCACAATCAAGAGTGTTTTGGACAAGTTCTCTTTCAATTTAAGAAGATCGCTTTGCTCAGATTCCAAGTTCTTCGATTGAGTAGTCTCGGATTCCGCTGCCGTCGCAATCTGAAGCTTAAGCTGCTCGATCCATATGGAAGCGTAGCAATTATCCTCAAGAACAGTATACAAACATAGATATCGAGTCTCTACAATGAGAGCATAGAAGCAAAAGAGCAACAACTAGATAGAACTCCCAAATACGAGGGAGAAAGGCAGCGCTGGCTACGCTGTTGAACCGCGGCGAGGGAGAGAGGCAGCGCTGACGTGCTGCTGAACCACGGCGAGGGAGAGAGGCAGCGCTGACGTGCTGCTGAACCGCGGTGAGGGAGAGGGGCAGCGCTGACGTGCTGCTGAACCGCGGCGAGGGAGAGGGCAGCGCTGACGTGCTGCTGAGCCGCGGCGAGGGAGACATGGCAGCGCTGTAAGTTCTTGCGCTCCATTCCATGTAGAGAATTCCGTGAAGAAGTGTAGAGTTGTCATCTTATGTTCAAGAAGGAGGCACAAGGCTGGAAATCCTCGAGAAATATCTCTCATAGGGCTGGCAGTCTCGGTATGCGCGAGAAATCAAGTGCAGGGCTGAAAACCATACTTATCACAAGGCTGTCATAGTGAGCATTAATTCCCACTGTCCAAGTTCTTCCCAACCATGTCTCACACTTTGAGAATTCCTTTGGATTAAATTAAAACCGAACATTTCTAACGATATTGAGCACCACAACTTTGCAAAGTCAGCCCCACAATTTTCAGAGATGAACAATGGCTGCGCTGCCGAACTACAGCGGGGGAAAGAGGCAGCGCTGGCGAGGGAGAGGGCAGCTGCACTACTGAACCACGGCGAGGGAGAGGGCAGCTGCGCCGCTGAACCACGGCGAGGGAGAGGGTAGCTGCGCCGCTGAACCACGGCGAGGGAGAGGGCAGCTGCGCTGCTGAACCACGGTGAGGCTCTCGGCAGCGCTGACGTGCTGCTGAACCATGGCGAGGGAGAGGGCAGCTGCGCCGCTGAACCACGGCGAGGGAGAGGGCAGCTGCGCCGCTGAACCAAGGCGAGGGAGAGGGCAGCGCTGACGTGCTGCTGAACCATGGCGAGGGAGAGGGCAGCTACGCCGCTGAACCACGGCGAGGGAGAGGGCAGCTGCGCCGCTGAACCACGGCGAGGAAGAGGGCCGCTGCGCCGCTGAAACACGCGAGGGAGAGGGTCGCTGCGCCGCTGAAATACGGCGAGGGAGAGGGCAGCGCTGACGTGCTGCTGAAGATGTTATTAGTCACATAAATTTGATCGATATAAATGAATGTATTACGTCATTCAATGAGTTCCCTTGCCAAGACAGCACCGGCGACAATGGTGGCCCAGATCCGTGCCTTTGATTCAGGACAATGGTAGCCTTGAACTCTCAATACGAAATCAAAGCTGTCCCGATCTTGGATTCGTGGTGCGTGATTTTCTGGGAAATGGTGATAAATTCGTAGCAAATCTGAAAGCAGATGGATTTAGATCCAGAATTCTTTCCGAAATTTCTCTCTCGATCTAAGTATTATCTAGAATTCCCAAATCATCTTCATCGAACTAAAGTCAAAGTCTGAAAATCCGTTGAGACGATCGGATAGCGGCGCTAGATGTAGCCGAAAAACCCCTCGGTCTGCTGCGAAGACCACCCCTGTATTGAGAGAAGATCCGGCCAATTTATCCTCCACTTCCCTGCATCGTACCATACACCAACAATTAAATCGAACCTCGCTAGTAGATGAGAATTGCTATGTAAAATTTTTAGGCCCGCTAGCTTGGTAAACTCAAATTCTGATTATGGAACTCGAGAACACAACGGTGGTGACCACCGAGTAGCCAAAGCAGGCTGAGCAGCCCCTAGCCGGTATCACAAACACACGATAAAACACAAGGTTAACCAAGATTTGCACAAAATTGATGAGAGATACATATTAGCTAAGAAATTGAGAGGTGGCGCTGGCTATGCTGTCGAGCAGCGACAAGGGCGAGAGGCAGCGCCGGCTACGTTGCCAGGCTTCGACAAGGCCGCGAGGCGGCGCTTGACTATGCTGCCGAGCAGCGACAAGGGCGAGAGGCAGGCGCCGGCTACGCTGCCGGGCTTCGACAAGGCCGTGAGGCGGCGCTGGCTATGCTGCCGGGCTTCGATAAGGCCACGAGGCGGCGCTGGCTATGCTGTCGGGCTTCGACAAGGCCACGAGGCGGCGCTGGCTGCGCCGGACTTCGATTGCAGAAAATTACCGGAGATCTGATTTGAAATACGAAGAAACATGAAGATTCATCAAAATTTACCATAAATCGCTTGGAAAATACAGATTAATTGAGAGAAATGGGGTTTTCCCCTTTGCCCATGATTTGCGAGCCGTTATTGCTCGTTGAACTGGGGAATCATCGATCGCGCCGGTTGGGCGGGCTGGATTGATCGAGCCACATCTCAAAGAAAGAAAAGCGGTGAACGTCAGTGAAATAGACCCGATCTGGATCTATGAATGAGATAGAGCGACGATCTATGTTGGTGGGCTTCGATTGCTGGAGGTATCTTCAGCGATTCGAGATTCCAGAATTGGAATGGGGGCTATGATAAACAAGGGCCGGAGCTGCAAATCTGGATCGAAATCTTCAAAGATGAGAGAGAGATCGAGCGAGGCTGACGAACATCAGCCGGAGATTTTATTTTTCCAGAACTTGTGTTTTTTTTTTCGATGAACAGTAATCAGATCCCTAATTTCCCAAATTTTCGATGAACAATAACCAGATCCCTAATTTCCCAAATTTTCGATGTACAGTAACCAGATCCCTAATTTCCCAAATTTTCTTCGATGAACAGTAACCAGATCCCTAATTTCCCAAATTTTCTTTGATGAACAGTAATATCTCGATGAACAGTAACCAGAACCCTAATTTCCTAAATTTTCTTCGATGAACAGTAACCCGAATTCCCATTTTTAGAGGCTCGTCGGAACTCACGATGTAGCCCCCATTTCCCACAGACGGCGCCAGTTGATGAAGTATGAAATCTTACCCTAATTAAGAAATGATAAACGAGACAAGATGTACGTGGTTCGATCAGCGCTGTGCTTGGCAACACAAGAACATCTTACTTGATTACCTGATTATTGTTACTATTATTATCACAGGAACTAATGAGCGCAAGTCTAACTAAAAGGACTTGCTAACAAAGGAATATGAAGAGTCAATCAGCCTTGACCAAGGTGCAAAGCTACTGTCTTGCTAGAGTGCAAGACCACCAGCGTAGAGCAGCACAGCAGAGCTGCGCGACCAAGGCAGCGCGGCAGAGCTGCGCAGCCAGAGCAGAGCAGCGCAGCAGAGCTGCGCGGCCAGAGCATAGCAACGGAGACCAGAGCGGCGCAGCATAGCTGCGCGGCTAGAGCAGAGCTGCGCAGCCAGGACTTGGCAGCGTAGACGAAGAAACAAACTTGGCAGCGTAGACGAAGAAACAGACTTGGCAGCGTAGACAAAGAAACGGACTTGGCAGCGTAGACTAAAGAAACGAACTTGGCAGCGCAGACGAAGGGACCTAGCGGTGCAGACTCGCCTGCGCAGCTCAAGGAACTACTCAACACGGGCAACGAATGACAGCGCAGATGGGTCAAATCAAGACTAAAGTGTATTAAGGCCTTAAAGGGCCTAAACCCAAATATTAGAATTCATGGGCCTAAGGCCTTTAGGGCTCACTTTCACATCTATAAATAGAATGTTAGCATTAGCATTGATCATGATTTGTTTTTGAGCAACACTTGTAATATGTAAATACTTTATCAAAGTATAGTGAAACCAACGAAGAACTCCCGTGGACGTAGATCATTTATGATCGAACCACGTACATCTTGTCTCGTTTATCGTTTCTTAATTAGGGTAAGATTTCATACTTCATCACGTACTGCCGAACCAAATGAAGCAGACCCTCCGAGTCCGAGCAGAAGATCTCCGGCGCTGAACCAGAACTAGAAAAGGCCAGCTGAGCCAAAAATTACCCGTCGATCACAGAATTCGAGCTAGAGCAATCCAGCAGCCAGAGCAGAGCAAAAAAACCCAGTAAAGCAACAAAAAACCAACCCCCCAATCCAAGCAGTCGGACCACACCACAGCCGACAAAACATCCAAACAAGAAACGCACCATTCGAACACACCAGGATCACCTCCGCCGGATGTGGCTATGAGTGGCCATATCCAGATTCACCTAATAAAATTTAAAAACTAATAAATCAAAAACAAAACCGAAAAAAAATATATATATTCGAATTATATAATTTATAAAATTTTCTGAAATAAAAACATAAAAAAGGAAACAAAGTCTTCGAAAAATAAGGAAACAAAACGGAAGATTTTGTGAAAATTGGAAACAAATTAGCCAAAAAAAAGGAAAGAAAATGGACGAAAAAAATCAAGGGAGAGAGACTAATTTCGGATATATATACATAGAAAAAATCAAGGGATAAAACAGTAAAAATAATAAACCCTAAAACCGGCCCACTCTCTATGCACTAAAAAAATCGGTTTTTTACCAGGTGTTCAGTACACCTGGTGTTCAAATGTCATTATTGATATAAGAGCATCCGCAATGGGCTTACTTGATAGCCTACTTGATAGTGAGGGGCCACATTGAGTAAGTAGTGCTGCATTGGGATTATTTGATAGCCTACTTGATTTTTTTAGTTTTGATTTTTATGTTTTTCATTTAAATTTAATTGCTCAAATTTAATAACACAATTTATTTCAAATTTAAATTGCATTAATTATAAAATCCTAAATATTACATAAAACTTTAATAAAATAAAAATAATTCCTAAAAATTAACTACTCTGGCCCTAGAGGTCCGAAACGTGCCCAAAGGTGCTCCACCAAATCATTTCGGAGCTGAGCATGTAGATGTATATCTCGAATAATTGAATCTCTTCGCACGTATTCCTCGAAGGACACCGGTGTTTGTCGAGCACTCTCCGTCGAAGTACTGCTAGACGCCCCGTCGTCATCTCTCCAATTGAGAGTCGCCGCACCTTCGTGCTCCACAATCATGTTGTGGAGAATGATGCAACACAACATATATGATGTCCATGAGGTGCTGTACGTACCAATTGCGTCGGACTTCGAATGATTCCCCACCGAGCCTGAAGGACTCTGAAGGCGCCTTCGACATCCTTCCGTGCCGATTCTTGCATCTTCTTGAACCTCGCCTCCTTCGGATTGGTCGCCATTGGTGGACTCTTGACGAAGCAACGCCACTCGGGATATATGCCGTCACACAAATAGTAGCCCATTCGGTATTCGCACTGGTTGGCATGAAAGACCACCGGCACCGCCGTTCCTCCTAACACATCGGAGAAGAGAGGCGACTGATTCAGCACATTAATGTCGTTGTTCGAACCAGCGACGCCGAAGAAGGCGTGCCAAATCCATAAATCGTGGGATGCAACGGCCTCCAATATCAAGGTGGGCTCTCCCTGATCACCGCGTGTGTAGGCACCGTGCCACGCCTTTGGGCAGTTCTTCCACGCCCAATGCATACAGTCTAAGCTCCCGAGCATCCCGGGAAAACCGTGTCGCACCTCGTGCATATGAAAGAAGCGTTGGACGTCCGTGGGCGTTGGACGGCGCAGGTAATAGGCTCTGAAAGCCCGGATGACCGCCTTGCAGAACTTCTTGAGGCATACACGCCCGGTGGAGTCGGCGACTTTGAGATACTCGTCGAAAACATCCGCACTAACCCCGGTGGCTAATTGACGGATAGCCGATGTGCATTTCTACAAAGGAGAGAGAGAGTCTCGACCGAGTGCATCAATGCTCATATGGAAGAAAGTATCTTCACCTTGAACAGCATCGACGATGCGCAAGAATAGCTCCTTCTGCATTCGAAAACGACGCCGAAAAAAAGTAGGACCGTACGTCGGATTGTCGTTGAAGTAGTCTTGCATAAGACGTACATGGGCCTCCTCACGATCACGATGGACGTATGATCAGGGACGTTTGACACGCGCCGACTCTGGCGCCGGTTGGGAGGAGTATGGAGCAAGCACTTTGTAATACCCGGGTTTTTAATGACTTGTTTAATTGCTTAAGTTTGAGTAATTAAGGTTTAGCTCCCTTCTTTATTTTTATGGAGACATGAGAATTTATTTAGAACTACTATGATTTACAGTTTTTGAGAAGTCCGTATTTTATATCCGAATGATGCGGGATTTTATATCCATATTTGAGTATGAGTGTTTGAATAATTTGTGATAATTATCTTGAATGAGATTGATGAACTCGGAAGTGAGATATGAGTCCGTTAAGACGCTTTTGAAAATTTTGACTTTTGACGATGAATAGTAAAATATTACTATTTCGTCTTTTTGTCGACTTTCAAAATCTTACGTGCACGTCGTCGAGAAATATTCTTAATTTTTCGATACGAGTCCAATGACGAAAGTTTTTATTTTTTTGGACGCCGAGTGAATAGTAAACCAGAATTTCTCGATAAACAAACCGAGCTCGTTTATCAGAATTTCGAGAACGAGCTTGCTTTTTCTATATTTATATAGAATTACGAGTGTAATGAAAGTGAGTGAGAGTCGAGAGGGTGAGTAACGAAGAGTACGAGTAGTTAGTCGTTAAAACGAGACGAGACGAGACGAAACGAGATATTTAACGACTAAGTGGGATTAATATCCTAAATATCTAGGCCTACCCTACCTCAACCACCCCCCCAACCGCCCAAAAGCTCCCTTTCTCTATAAAAGACGGCTGTGTGTCAGCCCTCACTCATCACGCTCACGCGCACACACAAACATACACAAACTCACGCCAAACTCCATTAGAGCATAAGTGGAGCTTTTGAGCTCCGATTTAAGCAAGGAGACGAGCCCCGAGCACCTTTTCGAGCACGTATCTAAGTAGGTAACATCTCTACCTACGTTTTGATGGTTTGCTTTTCGATTTTAGTCGACGTCGAAAAATGTCGATTCTCGACTTTATTTTTGAAACGACGTCGGATCGTCGTGAGTTTTTAGTATGTTGTTCTTGGGTTATTGTTGAGCATGTTTAATGAAAGAGTTAAGGACGATTCGAACCCTAGCTATGAAACCCATGAGGGTAGCCCGTCCGTGTTCTTCGTCATAGCTCGTCCTTCGATTTTTATTTAATCGTTGTGACTTGTTATATGTGTTTAGGAGCATGCTAGGATTGTTATATGTTAAAATTGTTTTTTTTTTCAAGCATGATAAGTTGTAGGTTTTATCATGCATGGCTGATTTGTGTCTTGAGTTTTGAACGTTGCAGGAGCTTTGTTAGTATGTTTTTATGTTCTAAGATGGAAGTTGAGCATGATAGATTAAGTTTGAAGTTTTGAGGAATGTTAGATAGAGAGAAGCATGAGAACCATTTGTTTGTTGAGCATGAGTGGTGAGTATTGAACTTTTTGAGTTGGTGTGTGAATTCCAGCTCAACTGAGCTAGTCAGCTCTGGCGGCGGAATCCAGCTCTGTCGGGTTGGTCAGCTCTGGCTGTTGAGTTCAGCTCTGCCGGGTTGGTCAGCTCTGATGTGTGGATTTCAGCTCTGCCGAGCTTGTTAGCTCTGGCAATTGAAGTGCTGTTGAGTTCAGCTCTGGCTGTTGAGTCAGCTCTGCGAGTAGTCAGCTCTGCCGAGTGATTTTCAGTGCTGCCGAGTCAACTCTGCTGAGTGATTTTCAGCCCTACAGAGTCAGCTCTGCCGAGTGGTCAGCTCTGGCTGCCAAGTCAGCGCTGGCAGGGCAGTAGAGTTAAAGTGTTAAGTTTTATTTTCCTATGTGAGTTTAAGTCAGTGAATTTTCTGTTATGATGACCCTTCTCCTTATCGATTCTTCGTCAATAAACGTCCAGGCGGGAAGTGATAGCAAAAGAGGGAAGTAACTCTACGCCCGTAGTGGGAATGAATAAGGTGGGCTTTCTTAAAACACGTATATAGAGATCCCCTGCATACAGGCCTCTTATACGAAATAAAATGAATGACATGATATGACTGTATTATTTCAAATGGTGAATGGTTCTTATGAAATGAAAAGTTTATAGAAATGATCAAATGATGAACGGTTCTTTATGAAATGAAATGGAATGAAATGAATGAAATGTTTATGAATGATTGTCTGCAAAAAATATTTAAGTTTTATGTATGTATCCTATCTGTGTTGGTTCGCCATCTATAAAGGAAATCGAATTCGGACCCTACGCTAGACGAAGGTTTGCTAGTAAGGGTTAACGTGTACACTCATGGAAAGTGTGTGTCGCTTGCGACCGGTCTTGGCGTCCGTGGAAGGAGGCCTCCTTCCCGGTGTGTAAAAGGAACATATATGGATCATATAGACCGAAAATGGGATGCACATCCAATCTTATGAAATGAAAGAAAATGTTTAGTAAGCACGGGTCCTTCAAGTAAAACCCTGTGTGTTACTGTTGGCAGTTCAATAATTGATATAAAATGTTATGTTTCCGGCTTATGTTCACTGAGTATTTTTACTCAGCCCTGCATGTTGTTTTCCCTAATGTGCAGGTTGAGCGGGTGATGGAATGGAGTGGAGTTGGGCGGATGTACTCTTTTTACATAGAACAGTAATTGATCACTAATTTCTTAGCAACAAATACCGCAACTAACACGGTGCAATTGTAGCAAATAATAAGTAATCGAGTATCGTATCCACAGGGACTGACACAACGAAACTACTTTAGCTATCTCCTAAACAAACTTAAGTAGTAGACAGGCAACAGAACGTAGAGATTGGTTGGCTTAAATTAAAACACAAATAACAATAATAAAAATCACGTAAGAAATAACTGATCCTAGGGTAGTAAATTCATTAACTAAATCTACGTAATTAATCTATTAATGCTATGTACCAGTTTAATCCAGTTATGATGAGAGATCACTTAATTAATCAATTACTCTCGCTAGAGCAGCAACGATCGTAGATTAGTAAATTCTCTATCTCCGTTAGGTCTCAAGAAAATCTACTAACTCCCAATAGCTCCTAAGAATAGCTCCCTATGATCCACCTATCTCCGCTAGGTCTCAAGGTTAAAATCATATCATACATTCCTGAATCCGCTAAACAGTTATCTCCGCTAGGTCTCAAACCGAATAGCTAAACATGCAAATTATTCGCCAGATAATCCACAAGAAATCAAGCACCAGGAATTATGAATCATAAACATGGAAGGCACAAAGGTATTAACAAATAAATCACATAAATTCAATCAACTATTTACAAATCCTAGAATGAGCTAAAGGAAACTAGCTAGACATAGTAAAATAAAACATCAACATAATTAAAAATAACACAATTGCAAAAACTGAAATATATAAAAACCGAATAAAAACTGAAGTAGCGACTTGAATCTTCAATCTTGATCCAAGCCTTGAAAACTAGAAAACAATAAATTTCTAAAGCTAAAAAAAACTAAAGTATGAATGCTGGGTTCGGGGGGTGTGTGTCCGTCAATAGGTCAAAAGAGGACCTATTTATAGATTTCAGATTTCCTTTGGATCACCATAGAAGTTGCCATGCAAAGTAGAATTCTAAAGGTAATAGAATCGTGTGAAATAAGGCAACTCTCCAGCTGGATGCGCGCTCTGGAAAATACTCCTACTCTCGCTGAATTCATAACTCTCGCCAGAGGAATGGATGTCACTAGGGTAACGGGTCACGCCAGAGGAATGAATGACTTCTCTGACCTCGCACATCGGAATGGGTCGCCAACGGAATGATGATTTCTCTGCTATCGCCAGAGGAACGATGATTTCTCTGGCTTCTCGATTCCGCTGTAATGGACTTTTGCGATTCCGCTGTAATGGCCTCTCTCCCCTCTGCTCTGATTATTGACTCCTCTGGTGATGACTTCGCTACACTGGCTTCTTGACTTCGCTGACTCCAGAGAAATGGTGATTTCTCTGGCGATTGATTCTGCTGCACTGGAGACTTGAGGTCTTTGATTTCTCTGACTCCAGAGGAATGATGATTTCTCTGCTCTGGAGACTTCGGTTCCTCTGCTCTGGAGACCAGAACACCTAGAATACGCTAAATTCATCCAAAATTCTCCAAAACTGCATTCTTCTATCTCGAAAGCCTAAATCTTCTGCAAAGCATAAAATATACCATAAACGCACCAATTTCCAGAAGATTATCTTAAAACATGCACATACAAACCCTTAAAAATAGAGTAAATTAAGCATAAATCAACTCCCCCACACTTAGCCTTTTGCTTGTCCTTAAGCAAAATCTATATGAATCCTAGGAAGAGATTGATTTCAACAATGTTCATTTCCTTCCAAACATTCACAAAGTCAAATCAACACTTTACAATTAACATACATCTTTCGGTCATGCAAGTAACTCAAAGTTTAAGAAGCAACAAAAGAGTAATGCAAGTAATTCGATCAGACCCAATTTTCCGCTAGAAGTGAATTCCCTAATGTGATCGCCTTTATAATCAATATCACCAATTTTTACACTTTGTGTGCTTGAGATTTCGACAGTTGAGCCATAATTCATGAAATAAAACCATTTGGATGTAATCCAAAGTCTTTTCACGTGGTTTCCCATGCTCATAGTTAGACTAGAGGAGCAGAGACTCAGAGCTGCCACGTTTTTAGAACAGGCCAGATGTTTCAGAGCTGACAATTTTTAAAGTTGGCAATTCGTCCAACATTTTCACAGATAAGATACGATCGTAGGCAATCACAATGACAACACTCCTTCTAGCATCTACCGGACAAATCACGTTTTACTAACTTACAAAAGTGTTGCAACAAAACTCATAATTCTTTGCACCAACAAGAAACATATATCAAAAGTAAAACAAGAATATCCTCCATTCATTCACAAACCCAAAATGCACATCGAAAACCATCTTCTCTTCCACAAATTCATAAAAATTAGCAAGATTCGAGACCAAAAACTAAGCATAGAAAAATCAATTTCGCCTAATTTTGAAAAATATAAGCAACAAAACACCACTCCCCCACACTTAAAGCATGCCATGTCCTCAGGGCATAAAAGAAATACGAAGAGTGTAGAAAACGTCCCTGATTATCGGCAATGTCAAGCTGAACCATCGTGAGAGGTGGCGAAAATGGAGGTTTGTGGCCTTGGGCAGAGAAGAGAGTGGCTGCGCTGGACAGGTGCAGCGTGGAAAAGTGGCTGCACTGGACATGTGCAGCGTGGAAAAGTGCAGCGAAGAGAGTGGCTGCTCTGAAACATGAAGACCACCAGAAATATGGCAGAGAAACACCTGCCCCAAACTAAACAAAGAAACAAAGAAAAACAAAACGAAACAAAACTAAACAGAAAGAAAGGAAAACAGAACAAAGAAAAACAATTGGGTTACCTCCCAATAAGTGCTTAATTTAACGTCTAGAGCTCGACGATACCTCAAACTCATGAGTCATTGAATTTGACAACTTCAAGACCACGATCCACGTTTGACTTGAAGTATGGTTTGAGACGATGACCATTGACAGTGAAGGTAGTGCCATCAGCGGCGAACAACTCATACGTCCCATTCCAATTGCTCTTATGCACCACATATGGCCCCGTCCATCTTGATTGCAGCTTGCCAGGAAACAAACGTAATTTCGAATTGTATAAAAGTACCTCATCTCCTGGCTTGATTTCCTTGGTGTGGATGCTCAAATCATGGAATTTCTTGGCCCTCTCTTTGTAGATGCGGGAACTCTCATAGGCCTCATTCCTCCATTCATCTAACTCCGTCAATAGATCTCGCCTTGTATGACCGGCCTCCTTGAACTCCAAATTGATTCTCCTCGTCGCCCAATATGCCTTATGCTCAATCTCAACAAGTAAATGACATGACTTGCCGAAGACAAGTTGATAGGGAGACATACCAATCGGAGTTTTGTAGGCAGTGCGATACGCCCAAAGAGCATCATCTAGGTGCTTCGCCCAATCCTTCTTGTTGGCGACGCTCTTCTCCAAAATCTGCTTGATCTCTCGATTCGCCAACTCTGCCTGCCCATTAGCTTGAGGATGATATGGAGTTGTCACCTTGTGCTTTACTCCATACTTTGCCAACATGCTTGCTAGTAACTTGTTGTTGAAGTGCGACCCCCCATCACTAAGCAACGCTCTCGGTGCTCCGAACCGAGTCAAAATATTCTTTTGCAAGAATTTAATGACTACATTGGAATCATTAGTGGTAGTTGGGATCGCCTCCACCCATCGAGACACATACTCCACCGCAAGCAAAATATAGGAAAAACCACAAGACGTAGGGAAAGGACCCATGAAGTCAATTCCCCAAACATCAAATAGCTCTACCTCAACAATGATGTTCTGTAGCATCTCATCCCGCTTGGTAATGTTGCCCATACGCTGGCATCGATCACAAGACTTCACGAAGGCATGGCAATCTGCGAAAATTGAAGGCCAATAGAATCCACTATGATTTACCTTCATGGCAGTGCGGTTGGCAGCAAAGTGGCCTCCACTAGGTGAGCTATGGCATTCTTCAATGATCTTTGGCCATTCATGCTCTCTAACACATCGCCGAATAAAGCCATCGGCGCACCTCCGGTATAGGTAAGGATCCTCCCAATAATAGAACTTGACATCATGGAGGAACTTCTTCTTTTGATAGTGCGACAATCCCTCGGGAAGAGCTCCAATAACCAAGTAATTGCTATACTTTGCATACCAAGGATCCTTAAATAACAGAGCCCATAACTGCTCATCGGGGAAAGACTCATTGATGGCCATCTTCGGATCATCCCCCTCGATCGGATTCTCCAGTCGAGACAAGTGGTCAGCTACCACGTTCTCACATCCCTTTCGATCTCGGATCTCCATATCAAACTCTTGAAGTAACAGGATCCATCGAATCAAGCGGGGTTTGGAGTCCTTCTTCGTGAACAAGTAGCGGATGGCGGCATGATCAGTGTATACAATTGAATGAGTTCCAATCAAATAAGAACGGAACTTATCAAAAGCATACACCACAACTAGCAGCTCCTTCTCCGTGGTTGTGTAATTCCTCTGAGCAGAATCCAAAGTTTTACTAGTGTAATAAATTACCTTGAATAACTTATCTCGCTTTTGCCCCAACACAGCTCCCACGGCCCAATCGCTAGCATCGCACATCAACTCAAATGGAGCACTCCAATCCGGCGTGATCAACACTGGTGTAGAAATCAGCGAGGCTTTCAATTTCTCAAATGAGACGCGGCATTCATCGGTGAAGACAAACTTCACATCCTTCTCTAGTAAAGCACAAAGTGGCTTGGACAGCTTGGAGAAGTCTTTAATGAAGCGCTTATAAAATCCTGCATGCCCAAGAAAGCTCCACACTGATTTCACAGAAGTTGGTGGTGGCAACTTTTCAATGGCCACGATCTTAGCACGATCCACCTCCAATCCTTGGGCAGAGACCCTATGCCCCAAAACAATGCCCTCACGAACCATGAAGTGGCACTTTTTCCAATTGAGCACGAGTGCCGTCTCCTCACAACGCTGCAACACTTGAGCAAGATTGTCCAGACAATTATCAAAGGAAGATCCAAAGACAGAGAAATCGTCCATAAATACCTCCATGATATTTTCAATCAACCCATGGAAAATTGCCATCATGCAGCGCTGGAAAGTGGCAGGAGCATTGCAAAGACCAAAAGAAATTCTCCTAAAAGCAAAGATGCCATAGGGACAAGTAAACGCGGTCTTATGCTGATCCTCCGAGGCTATCATGATTTGATTGTAGCCCAAGTACCCATCCAGAAAGCAGTAATACTCGTAACCTGCCAATCGATCAAGCATCTGATCAATAAACGGCAAAGGAAAGTGATCCTTACGTGTGGCTGCATTCAAAGCTCGGTAATCAATGCACACGCGCCATCCTGTGACCAGCCTCGTAGCTATGAGCTCATCTCTCTCATCTTTAACCACAGTCATGCCTCCCTTCTTAGAAATAACTTGCGTCGGGCTTACCCACTCACTATCAGAAATGGCATAAATAATGTCGGCATCCAACCACTTCAGCACCTCCTTTCTCACCACTTCTTGCATAGCCGGATTCAAACGTCTCTGCGGCTGCACCTTAGGCTTGTATTCCTGCTCCAATAGAATACGATGCATGCAAATTAGAAGGACTAATTCCTTTGATGTCAGAAATAGACCATCCTATAGCAGACTTGTATTTTCTCAAAACTCGCATCAACTTCTCCAACTCCAACGGAGATAAATAGGCAGATACAATAACAGGAAAAGTTTAATTGTCACCCAAAAATTGGTACTTCAAATGCTCAGGAAGCGGTTTCAGCTCAATTTTGGGTGCGGCCGCTGGCCTGGCTGATTCCTCTGGCCCGGTTGATTCCTCTGGCCTGGCTAATTCCTCTGGCCTGGCTGATTTCTCTGGCCTGGCTGATTCCTCTGGCACAGGGAATTCTTTTTCCACCGATTTTCTTCCCCCATCAACAGGTTTGCGAATATCCATGTAAGGCACAGGATCAATGGGATGTCTCTCTACGGCCTCCAGCTCTGCAATATAATCTAAGATCTCATCACACGCCTCGTCTAGATTGGAATAAGGGTATAATGACTGTGTGATGCACTCCTCCAAAGGATCCTTCACGGCTGCAGGGGATTCCACTACAGACTCAATTAAGTTGCAATCCTCGATGTGTGGCTCAGCTGGCTTCTTCATCGCATCATAAATGGACAAAGTCATCTTTTCATCATTGACGCGGAAAGTCAGATCTCCCTCTTGCACATCTATCAACGCACGTCCCATAGCTAGAAACGGACGTCCTAAGATCAATGGAGTATTCTTGTCCTCCGGCATGTCCAAGACTACGAAATCTGCAAGAAAGATAAACTGCTCCACCTGCACTAGAACATCCTCCACAACTCCCTTGGGATATGTGATGGAACGATCTGCCATCTGCAAAGCAATCGACGTAGGCTTGATATCTCCAATCTCCAACCGGTTGAAAATAGAGAGAGGCATCAAATTGATGCTTGCCCCTAAGTCACAAAGAACACGGGAGAAGTTCTGCCCTCCAATCACACAAGCGATAGTAAAGCTGCCTGGTGTTGGAGCCGTGACTGCTGTGAAATATCGGCGTAAGAGTCAAGTGGGTCTATCTAGATCTTAAAGCATTCTGGGCAAAGCACAACTAGCGATAGACCATCGCAGAGAGCGTGGATGTTGCCCGGGGTAGTTGATTTCCATTAGCTGACCCTTCTAAGGGATCATAAACTGAAAGGATAGATTGGGCGAGGGGTTTTTGCGTGCGTGACGAGTGACAATAGGGGCGCAACAATTCTTATGCCTATAACCACTGATATGCGAATATAGTGATTTATTTTTGCACCAATGATCGAGTGTCTAGTTCATGTTTAGTGATTCGAACCTAAGTCAGGATTGTTTTGTTATTTGATTCGTTTACCTTTGTTATTTCAGTTTTAGTTGGAAACCCCGTTCTGCCCATAACCACGTTTTGGTCAGAACACTGCAGAAAACAAAACCTTTTTAGTGACACCTTTGCAGGAGAAGTTACTGCTCAGTTCCCGGTGGATTCGACTCTGGACTTACCACTAGCTAGTCTAGTTATGGGCACAAGATATTTTATTTGCGCGAAGCTAAAACGACAGCTCTGTCAAATTGGTGCCGTTGCCGGGGAACTGAGTGCGCTAGTAATTTCTGTTGCGAAATTTTGTGTGAGTTTTGCCTTTACGTTTGTGTATGCATTGTACTAGGAGTGCAGGTCACAAGGAGCTATTATTGTTTGATCCCGAGATTGAAAGGACCGCACACCGAAACAATGGAGAACGACGTCGGGCAGAGCAAGAGATGCAACTAAACAGGAACCAAGAGGGAGATATGGGCAGAGAAGACAATCCAGCCGATAAGACTCTTCGGGAGATGATGTTTCCAAACAATCTGAACCTCCGACCTATGGGCATAGTGTTGCCCAATATCACTGGGAATTGGGAGTTGAAGCACACCCTGATCCAGATATTGCCCAAATACAGTGATATGCCCGGAGAGGACCCTATGCGACACTTGCAAGATTTCGAGATGGCTTGTGGAACCATCCGCACCGCATCTCCTGCCCTTACTGAGTACATCCGACTCCTTACTTTTCCGTTCTCTCTTCAAGAGGGAGCGAGGGATTGGTTGTACGTTTTGCCCAAAAGCAGCATTACGACCTGGCAGCAGTTGCAGCAGAAATTTCTCGAAAGGTTCTTCCCAGTCAGCCGGATCCAAAGCGTAAGGACCAGAATAAGCAACATCAAGATGGGGGATGGAGAGATCTTATATGACTACTGGGGAAAATTCAAACGAATGCTAGCCAAATGCCCACAACAGCAAATACCAGCCCACGATCTTGTTCGATACTTTGTGGGAGGACTTCGAAGGCAAGAAAGGCAATGGCTGCATGCTGCTTGTGGAGGATCCATTTTAAACAAATCGGCGACAGAAGCATTCGAACTTATAGCTAATATGGCCAGAAGCTCTTTGAGCCCTACAGACAGCAGTGCCCACAACAGCCTTCACAGGCAAGAGGGGCTTCCTTGGCAGAACTTGTGCACACGATGGCACAAGAAAGCATGAAATTCCAGTAAGAAACCGAAAAGTTCATGATGGAGACAAGGGGAGGAATGCAGAATATCAATGCCCAATTATCCCATCTTGCCCAAACGATCGCTCGGATTGAAAAGAAGCAGGGCAAGCTTCCTGCCCAGGTGGAGGTGAATGTTGTGATGCTGACGAGTGGAGAAGATATCCTGCCCCAGAAAGCACTCCTCGACCAAACGGATGTTATGATCCAAGAAAGCCTGACAGAGGACTATGCCCAGAACGAGGATATGGAGGAAGCTGCTGGAACGATGGATACCCTCAAGGAGGAAGTGGGATACACAGAAGCCCTTAATATTCCCACCATCGGACCAGAGGACAAGTTGGTGTCGCCACTCGAGAGAGCACCCAGGCTCGAATTAAAGTATTTGCCCAAGCACCTAAAGTACATCTGTCTGGGCGAGAATGAGACTTTGCCCCAGATCATCAATTTGGAAATGAGCCCAACAGAGGAGGAACAAGTCCGAGAGATTTTGAGCACACATGAGGAGGCAATCGGTTGGACCCTAGCAGACATCAAGGGCATAAGCCAGACTATGTGCATGCATCATATTCTCATGGAGGAGGATGACATTCCAGTTCGTGACCCACCACGAAGGCTCAATCCAACCGTGAAAGATGTGGTAATGAAGAGACCCTTGAAACCTCCTCTTGGGCATAACCCCGTCATGGTTTTATTTTGTTTTGTTTTGAGTCCATTTCGTCTCTACCTTCTTTCTTGTTTTTGTTTTTATTTTCGTAGTGTCTGTTCTTCGACCTCCTCTACATACCCACTTTGCCCAAAGCAAAGTGTGTGTGTGGGGAGGGTCACTTTTTTTGTTTTCGTTTGTTGTTGGTAATCCTCCTTCTAACACCCTTTGCCTAAGGCAAAGTGTGTGAGTGGGGAGGAATACCTATTTTTTTATGTGTTTTGTTTGTGTTTCAGCAATGGTTCTCCTGAAGGACGTGCGCATCAAGGGCAAGAGAGTCAGATTCACCACCCCTGAAAAGGTTACGCCCGCAGCAATCTTTCAGCCATCTGCCCCAGCAAGTAAGAACAAGGAGAAGTCAAAGAGCCCTGCCCCTTTGAGTGCAAGTAATGACGCCCGTATGGGCATAACAGAAGCCATGATGATGGAGACCAGAAAAGCACTCTTTGCCTACTTTGCGAGCACTAGATTCAGGTGCCCACCTGACTCTGTTCTGGGCATAACCCTCCCTAGGTCTTAGTTTCTTTTTAGTTTTCGTTTTGAGTCTGTTTTTCGACCCCCTCTACACACCTACTTTGCCCAAGGCAAAGTGTGTGTGTGGGGTGGGCCGAGCGTTGTTTCTTTATCCTGTGGTTAGCCTTTCGATTTGCAATCAAATAAGCATGATTATATTCTGAGTTTGTTGTGCAAGTAGTCTGAGATTTGAATTTCAATGCATGCCGTATGTAGTTGAGGACGATGGATAGGGCTGTGGGCATACCATGTGAGGTTTTGAGCTTTGATATATGCTGTCTTATGCCCATAACAGTTTTTTCTTTCTTGTGTGAAAATTGACATCTTGACTAGGGTAATGCTAGAACTTGCCTTGATTCTTAGTCGAACCTTGTGTACATAGTCTAGGTGTGTTAAATGATTTAGGCAAATCTTTCTTTAGCCCACAAAGCCAAACTGACCAACCCTACATCTATCACATGTGAACCCTTTTGAGCTTAATAATTCATTTGAATTCACTGATAAATTTGCCCAAATTTGAGCCGTCCTGGTCAAACTGAACTTAAGGGCAAAAGAAGGGAAGATAGTGTAGTGAATCCTATGGGCAGGACTAGTGCAAAAATTGCAAAATGGGACATCTAATCCCAAAATAAAGAAAAAGTCCAAAAAGAAAAAAAAAAAGAAAAAAAAAGAAAAAAAAAGTGAAAGATAAAAAAAAAGAGAAAAAAAAAATTTAATGTCTTGGTTAGTATGTGCTTAAGCCCGCAATTATGGGCAAAGGTCAACATTAAGTTTGGGAAGTCTGTTGCCCAGAATGAAGTTCAGAATGACATTAGCCTCGTACCAAAAATTCCTACCTTATGCCTTAAGCCACGTTACAACCCATGAAAGACCTAATGAGATGCACCTAGAACTTTGACTAAAGGGGGAGACAATAGAAGATAGGCAAGCCTATGGCAAAACCTAGCATGATGTCACGAGCGTAAACACTTCCCAAAAACACTTGAGAGAATGAGCGATGGGGAGGAACATCCTTACGCCCACAGACCCCTTCTTGACTC